>NC_133482.1:5488423-5510921 GCF_025370935.1 Choristoneura fumiferana | reverse complement strand
ATAAGATTGTTTTTTTGGAATCTTTTTCTATTTTTATTTCAATTCCAAATTTGTTACTTTTACGATCATCCCATCCCGTAAACCCCATATCGAAAATACAAACTGAAATATAGATGCATAGAAAACAAGTCCTAGGTGGTTGTCCAGTGGTGGTGTAGTGGTATAGCACGTGGCACGGAATGCCGAGGACCTGGGTTCGATTCCCAGCGCTGGTCTTATTTGTCTGGTTTTTCTATGCATCTATATTTCAGTTTGTATTTTTTTTTTTTATTCGATTGGATGGCAAACGAGCAAGTGGGTCTCCGATGGTAAGAGATCACCACCGCCATAGACACCTGCAACACCAGGGGGACTGCAGATGCGTTGCCATAGAGGCCTAAGATGATTTTCTAAAATAAAGACTATAAAAAGCACGGAATATCAAAATTAATTTACCGCTATTCTGCGGGAACTATGGAACTATGCAACTTTCCAGAATAAAAACTATCCTATCTTTCCCCGGGACCTAAACTATCTCTAAATCAAATTTAATTGAATTAAATATGAATAATACGAATGTTTGTTCTCGGGTCTTGTACGTTTAATATGTATTTAAGTATGTATTTATCTAATTAAGTATGTTTATCCGTTGCCTAGGTAGTATCCATAACACAGGGATTGCCTAGTATGGGACTAGTTTAACTGGTGTCAATTGTCTGATGATAGTACTTAGTATGGGAGAGGACAGAATAAGTATTTTAGCTATAATCTTAGAAATAAACATATCACCAATTAAACTCAAGTGGAACTTGTATTATTTTTAAAATAAATAACGAGTACTATAACGTTTAAATTGTCACCAGTTACAAAAAGAGATGGAAAAACAGTCCCCAATAAAACGACAATCTTTCTTTTACTTATACAACTTTCTGTTTTGTTTTAATCCCTTCTCACGCGCCGGTAATAATGTTTGTTCAGCTTAACTTATGGGCCGGAAGTCTCGTACCAAAACCGCGAAAAAACACACCTTTCCATATTAATCAAGATAAATGTCAGCGCTCACACATGGGGCTCAAGTTGGCAACTTGTACCACAGTAAAGTTGTCGTTATCATTATTTCCTCAAGGAAACACGGTTCGTATTTGAACGACGGAAAATCGTTCTAACTGTGGTCTCAAGGTTTTCTTGGCATCAATAGCATTGAATGGCTGTGTGAATCCCACTACTCGTAATATTATAAATGCGAAAGTTGGTAAGTCTGTATGTTTGTTAGCTACCTCTTCACGTCTGTGCCGCTGAACCGATTCAGACGAAATTCGGTATACAGATAGTTTGAGTCCCGGGAAGGACATAAGGTACTTAGTTTTTATCCAGGAAAATTGCACAGTACCCGTGGGATACCGATAAACGAATTTACGCGGACGGAGTCACGGGCAACAACAGCTAGTCAAAAATATTTTAGAAGTATGCATGTATGTATGTGTATGTAAACTTTTATCCCTAAGAAAGATCTGCATTTGTTATCTTGTTGTATTTGTGTGTCTTTGAGAATGGGAATAAATGACAAAAAAGTAGGATTTTTTTGAGATTTTTTAACGGTGAACTAATTTCAGTAAAAGCCTTTGTTGAAAAATATTTTTTTATTACAAGGTTTTTGCTGCCTGTACTTTTTCATCAGCCGTGGTGGCCTAGTGGTTTGACATATTGCCTCTCAAGCAGAGAGAGGATCGTGGGTTCAAACCCCGGCTCGCACCTCTGAGTTTTTCATACATTTGAAATTTACCAAGAGCTTTGGCGGTGAAGCAAAACATCGTTAGGAAACCCGCACAAACCTGCGAAGCAATTCAATGGTGCGTGTGAAGTTCCCAATCCGCACTGGGCCCGCGTGGGAACTATGGCCCAAGCCCTCTTGTTCTGAGAGGAGGCCTGTGCCCAGCAGTGGGACGTATATAGGCTGGGATGGATGTTTTATCCGGTTTTCGAGTAGGTAAGCATGCAAAAGGTGTACTGCCTTTTCGGCGAAATATGTTTCGCAAAATTTCACTTAGCAACCAACCTTTCGCCAAAGTTTCATTTGGCAAACTAATATTTGGCATAACTTTACTTCGCATTTTTTTTATTTCGCAACATTTTTACATTGCAAAATTTACTTCATCAACACATTTATGTGGCAATAATTATGTAGGCAAATAACAAATTGTCAAATAACATTTGGGCAATTTTTATATTGCAAAGTTATACTTTAATTTGATTTGTGCGAGCGAGCGAAGCGAGCGAGCAAGACGGTTCGGAGCAGAAGCGACTTGGATAGTTAGGTTCAGAAGGCTAAGGCGGGAGCGAAGCGGAGCGTAGCTCCCGCCTTAGCCTTCGATGTTAGGTTTTTTTTTATAGCAGCCAGGATAAATGACACTAGAAAGTAGGTTGGATGCTATTCAATAAGTTGCTAAATTAATGTATGCCAATCAATACATTGACGAAAACATAAATGGCATCTTAAAAAAAATCCAGGTAATAATTTGCATAATAATAATTTATCGAATCATTAGCTGGAAAATGATATCAGTGCGAAATGTTGAGTTGGGAAATAACATTTCGCCTAAATAAAAATATGGGATAAATAGTTTGGGAGTTAATAATTTGCTAAATAATTTTCGCCGATACATTAGTAAACCCATGCAAAAAGTTCTGACATAGTCTGCTTTTCGCCTGCCGTAGAAACAAAGTACCTACCTGTACGAGTTAGGATTACGATGTCATTAACATGCGTCGGAAGTTCGGCAACTTTGCAGTGGTATTTACTTAGAAAACTACCTATTACTTGAAAAAAGAGTAGGTACATCCTTTGAAGAAATTAACTTTGTCCCTTACCTACCAAAAAGAACTGAAGTGAAGCAATTTCTTGCTAGAATCTTTCCCAAGCTAAATATACCTTAATTACACGGATTATGGAATAAATGAAGTGTTCTTAAGACCATCTTGTTTTACGTTCATAGCTCCTAAACGAGGGGTAAAGATGCTGCTTAAATTTAATTTGATGAAGCCATTTTCGTATTATTCCCCTTAATTCAGATGTTTCCTTTAAGCTATTTAATTATAAAGTGTAGTATTTACGGTTAATTATTTATTGTAGGCTGGATTCAATGATATTGTTATTGATATAGTGCTAAGTTTGATAGCAAAAGGAAATAGGATGGAGTAGTTAATATAAAATATAGGAATGCTATTACTGCATGTGTGGTACCTAAGACCTAGTGTAATGAGGTACGTTCGGATCGTTACCACCATTTTTTCTTTCATCACCGTATTTCATAATCGTGTTCTTTTTGTGCATTGGCGCGATACAAGAAATGAGCGATTTTGGTAAAAAATAACATAATATGTAGCGACTCCTAGCGCCATCTAGTGAACAACAATAGAAACTCCGACCATGTTCTACATCGCGCTATCGAAGTTTCTCAACGCGGTCGCATATATACAAGTTCCGACGCTCTTCCTTCGGACTTCGGTCCCCAGGCATAACACCTGCCTGGAGAGAGATCTCTCTATTGGAGCTCCCCCCACATTGGTGACCCCGACAATGGACGAAAAACGCAGCCTTCGAAGACATCCAAGACGAAGACGCAGTCTCACAGCAGGCCAGACTAACCACACCGTGCACCACTAGCATGTAACTACATATGCCTGGTGTCTACAGTGTGACAACCTCAACTCAACGCAGCTCCCCGCAGCTCACGCCACGCAGCTCAACACAGCTCACCCACAGCTACGCAGCTCAAGGCATCTCAACTCAACGCTCGCCAACAAGGCTCCGAGCAACACAGTCAAGCAACTGGCACCTGCAAGCGCCCACATGACGCACAGACTGCACCGCACTCCACACCGACCTCCGGTCTAAAAAGGGGGGCTGATGTAGCGACTCCTAGCGCCATCTAGTGAACAACAATAGAAACTCCGACCATGTTCTACATCGCGCTATCGAAGTTTCTCAACGCGGTCGCATATTATACAAGTTCCGACGCTCTTCCTCGGACTTCGGTCCCCAGGCATAACACCTGCCTGGAGAGAGATCTCTCTATTGGAGCTCCCCCCACAGTACCATGAAGCTGATCTGCTGATGGAGCCGGAAGCTAGGAACTGGAAATATAAGACAGAAAAACGTAACACAGCCGTGTTTGGGCTTACACAGTCTTTGGCCGTACTTTGACAAAGAAAAATATATTAATTAAATATTGAATTTTTCTCACGCATCGCTTGCCTACTTCTCGCAGCTCAGGTGCACAGCTTTAACTGAAAAAATCCTTAGGTACTAAAATTCACTCCAACACTCCACACAAAACAAAAAAAAACTCCACATAAAGAAAATTAATTAAAAAAAATAATAATAATGATGATGTTTTGAATGATTTAGCAGCACAAGATAACAAAACAATGTTTTATAAAAATCTATGCTACACGTTTGCCTGCACTAGGGTTACTAGAGAACTCTGTGTCGCAAGCTAAACGAGCTAACATACTTATATTAAAATTAATAATTATTATCTATGCTTAACAGTCCAAATAAATATTATGATTATGAAAGAAATCCAAACAAAATTAAAAGTAACAAAAATATGATTAATTATTACATATTTCAAATTAATAAATCAAATGAATTTAAGTAGTGTATTTAAGATTGAAATAAACTCTGTCAGTACAATTTTTAACCGGGTCAAAGCCAAATTGTACAAACATTATTACAGGGAACAATTTAATTAAAAAATATCTAAACTTGCACCAAAGCGCTATAGGCTAGGCGGTGCTATAGTAAGCCGATTGTCTTTGTTTTATGGTGAGTAGCACTACTTAGTTCCTGTTTGGCATTCGTTTCCATAAATAATTTTAAAAAATTTCAAATAAAATAAAACACAAGTAGTAATAATAACTTATATTAGAGCATATCTCAGGAATTGGTAATCCCGAGGCGGAATATAAGTATTTCCGATCTCGTGGGACGCATCTGCGCCGCCAAGATATTTTTCATCGTTAAACTGAATACAATATGAGGCACCACAGCTACCGAAAAATCGAGAATCTAATAATAACATTTTATGACGCTGTAAAACTTAATTAATTTTGGAACGCATGTGCTTCAGTTTACTTTAAAAAAAAGTAAAGTTACAGGCTTAGGAAAATAAAAGTGTCATAGATAGGATGTGTGTACTTTCCAATGATGTTTATATGTAATATCATTGGTACTTTCTGAACTTTATAAATTACTAGCTTTTGCCCGCGGCTCCGCCCGCGTGGTATTCGGTTATCGCGCGCTGTCCCCTCGGGAACTGTGCATGTTTCCGAGATAAAAAGAAGCCTATGTCACTCTCGGGCCCATAAACTATCTCTATACCAAAAATCACGTCGATCCGTCGCTCCGTTACGGCGTGAAAGACGGACAAACAGACAGACACACTTTCGCATTTATAATATTAGTATGAATTCATGAGAATTGCGGGCAACTGGTGGATGCAACTGGCGATTTGTCGTTTGTTGTGTACAGTCAGTTCAGTTTATGTACAGTATGATTACTTGGAGTTAACACTTGACAAGTGGGGCGTGCCTTCAGTCAATTTTCAACTTTGAGGTCATAAAATAAAATAGTTTTTACATAATCTGTAAACGTGGGTATAGCGGTATACTAAAAATGGCTTTATTTGTATGAAGTCAAAGTTGAAAATTGACTGAAAGCACGCCCATCTGTCGTGTTAACTCCAAGTAATCGTACTGTAGGGGTTCTCATTTCAAAATTCCGTGTCCTACCCACGTGAAAGTGATTTTTTGTCCGATGGTGATGCAACTTCTGTCTGTGAAACACTATACAGGGTGGAAAAAATCAATAGGCCATGGCGGGCAACTACCTTAAAAAAATCCTTTAGTTAGCTAATTGTACTGAAAGGAAACATTTTTTATTTTTAAAATCAGACGAAACTACATTCAAAGATCTTCTAAACTTCGCTTGTCTCACCCGGGAATTGAACTAACTAAAAAAAAAAAAAATAAACACTCGATCGACAAATCGATAGGATTATTGTTCAGGATAAAAATTATCTTCTAAACATTTGGCCTTACACTCATCTGTTGTACGAGATACCATTAAATAGAATATTTATTAACATTACCTAGTATTGTTTACTTGTTAGTAAATGATACCTACGTTATAATTTTCTTATCTCTCTAACATCCAAAGACACCATAATAATGAAGTACAAGCTTGATAATTGTATTTATCTCTCAGTACCTTATTAAAGACTTCGATAACAAAGTATTGAAATAAATGGTAATAATAAATAATATGCATAATTTCTGACGAAAAGTTTAAAAATGGAACGTATTTTTTTATGCAACGCGGGGCAAACAAACCACAAATGTTTTTTAGACAATTTTTTTCCTGAACAATCCTATTGATCCGCATAATAAAATAGCCAGTTTTTATTTTTAATTTTTAGTTGGTTCGATTCCCGGGTGAGACGAGTTAAGTTTAGAAGATCTTTGAATGCAGTTTTGTTCAATTTGAAATATAAAGGAATGTTTCCTTTCATTACAATCAGCTTACTAAATAAAGTTCGTAAGTTTTCGTTGTAAAATCTTCTTTTAACCCATCATACAGTTTGAAGAATAGTTCGGATTTAGTTAGCAAAATTAAAGATTACAGCATTCCGCCTAACGCAACATTGCTTTCTTTAGATGTAGATAGTTTATTTACTAATGTACCATATAGTGAGACAATAGTTATTCTTAAAAACCATTTGGAAAGGAAGCGTTTACATCCTGGGGAGGTTTGTGAATTAATTGATTTGGTAACTTTATGCATGAAGCAAAATTTATTTCCGGTTAATGGACAGTATTATTTACAGAGTGATGGTTTTTAGCAATGGGATCACCTCTGAGTCCATTAATGGCAGATATTTTTATGGATTACTTTGAAAATAGGTACAATGGCCTGCATAAGTGGATGGACACCTTACGTTCTATAATCGCTTGAACACGAGAGTTGGCGATATTGTTAAGTGTTCACAAGAAATGAACTAGATGGCGCTGTTAAACAGTTATTATGATATGATCGATATTTTATCCCCTAACAGTAATGTGTTGATAGCTGAGTTGATCGGCTGCTTAGATAAACTCGTTAATGATCATGAGTTCGTATCCTACATATCAGAATTGTTTTTTTTTGTTCTTATTTTTATATTTTATAAGTTTTATTTTAATTTTGTAGATGGGCCAATCAACTTTTTTACCGACACTAATCTGTCCGCGACATTTTTCAAACAATTGCAGATTTTTGTAAGTAAACATGTTTTTTCTGTAATTTAATAGATGGTGTACATGAATACATGCCATCCTACGTAAGATCAACCTATTAAACCGTGAAATATCTTGTTGGTAGTACGATTTTATGGTAACGCCAGAGACAATTTTGGTAACGCAGGAGACGCCCAAAGTGTCGGTAAAATAGTTTGATTGGCCCAGATAACTGATATGGAAAAAAGGATAACGTTGTAACAGAAATACACGTTTTGAAGTTTAAAACATAAAAATTTTATTCCTAAAACAATATTTCTATTCATTAAATATTGACGCAGTTATTAATGTTATAAGTACTATATATTAATTAAATAACTGAAAACCAGAAAGTAGTTTGTTCAGAATCCAGAGTAGAATCGATTACACTATGTTTTTAAATCAGGTTATGTTTGAGTTTTTAAATCCTTTTTATTGTGCCCAGTCTAAATATTACGAATGCATACACCAATTAAATGTTTTTAGGGATGTTTCATACCCCTTAGATAATTTAATACCTACTGGCCGTTTTGCGTCAGTTTGGCTTTCTTCTAAATCTGGCACTAAAAATTACAACTGTAAAGTTAGAAATGAAGTAGAATTACTGATTACGAAAAACATACAATTATTTTAGGAAATAATGAAGGTAAGTATTCGAAAATAAACGCAAACAACAAACTTAAAATAAAATGAAAAAAATATTTTCTGTGTCTACTAGCCCCTGACCAAAAGTTGTATTTTAACATTTTATTGAGGTATTAGCTTAAGTATTCATTTCCGATTCTGGAAAGAGGATTGAAGCTGAACCACAATAAAAAAATAGTATTTGAAAGTATTATACCTGAGACCGGGTTATCATAAGACTCGAAAGCGTTATAAATTATAATAATTGAAGTTTTCCAGTTTTAAACATTTACTTATCAATAATTGATGGCGTAGATCCACTGTAGTGTGTAATGTGTTACTGACAGTTATAATAAGATTACAGTCATATATTGAACTTTCACACTTATCTCATATAAGTAAACAAAACTATCAAGGTATAATTAAATGTTTTGTTTATAATAATAAAATAATTACTTTTCATAACAAAGTGATACCTACAGGATCATAAATAAAGATAAATATTTTGGTTTATATAATACAGTGTGCTAGAAAATCAGATGCGGATATTTTGAGGATCGATTATTTGCATCGTCGTTAATTGGTTTCAATTACTTAAATTAAATTAAAAAAATACAGTTAATGTTAATGCGAGGATGATTATTTTTGATCGGAATGGTATTTTTGAATGAAGAAAAAAATATTACCACACAATACTTAAATAATTTTATGCGTCAATTATAATTCTTAGGTTATTAATTACATACCCTGAAAATATCTGCACCTTATATATTTTATTTATAACATAATTGTTTGAGTATATAACCCGGTCTACACGTAACTATCAATTTTATTTTAATAACTGGTGTATGTTAATAACCACCATGATGATTGTCGATAACTGCTTGCAAAAATAATCGCATCGATGCAACTAGATTTTCACAACATATTAGAGCCGCGAATACTGTCCCTTATTTTTACACAGTGGGCTTCTAACGTAACAGAGTTCGCTTATTTTGGTTATCCCAACGTTGGACATGGTTATAACACCCCATAAATTTTCAATGGGATTTAAATCCGGTGATCTGGCAGGCCAAGGAACGACTTTAATATTATTTTTGTGTTGATCAAACCAGTCTTGCACAATACGCGACCAGTGTATTGGGCAGTTATCTTGCACGAACGTTATGCACGGCACTTGTTCTTCTGGATAGACAATTCTAACAGTGGACCACATCATAGCGGGGCATCTATGAGTCGTAGTCTACCGATCTTGACGATGCAGCAAAGATCCTTCGTCTTGATATCGTCGTACCCATAATATAACTGTTTTTATCTGTAACAATATAAATAAACATAAAATAATATAACGTAGATATAATTTTAATGAAGAAGTTGGTAGGATGAACGTAAACAAAAAAAACTCACATTATTAACTCCAATTTCTCTAGAAATTTCAGACATATTTTTTCCTTCTTCATATAAATTAATAATTTCACATGTTTTAACCATTTCAATATAGCGATGAGAACTCATTTTAAAGAATAATTACGATAATAAGCAGATTCAACTTGAAAGAGACGATCAAACGATGTTGCAAGCAGCTGAACAAGTAGCAAAATCTTTGTAATAAAAACTTAGCCTGGTAGTTTGAAGATCTTCAGGCTACCCTCTTTAAGTTTCGTTAAACACGCATGACTTACCGATTAGTTTTAAGACGACCCGATATAGATACGATTTTCATCGCTTAAGATAAGAGTACGATGGTCAAGTGGTTGTGAACTTCGTTCTTCGTTCGTATGTCACAAGTTCAAATCCCACCAGGCGATAATATTGAGTTTGTGTTTTTGTAAATGTACTGCTAGATTGGAGATTACTAAAGTTGACACTAATTCGCAACATGAGTCTTCGTAAATAAAGAATTTCACTATCATCAGCATATCCCAGCCTATAGATACACGTCCCACTGCTGGTCACAGGCCTCCTCTCAGAATGAGAGTGCTTGGGCCGTAGTTCCCACGCAGGCCCAATGCGGATTGGGAACTTCACACACACCAAAGAATTTATCGTTGGAATATTTGAAGGACAAGAAACGATAGTAATGCGAATAATAATATTCTCCTTCTCTTACGACAAGTACGAAAGAGACAGAAAATGTCGTTACGCGCTTCGCAGGCAGGGACATAATTTAGTTACTACGGCAGTGAAATATCAAATTTCTAACATGAATATAAAATTTTTTTTAAGGTCAGCGCCAGCGCCATCTAGTGGCATCTTAATAAACTAACTAAGTTAGTAAATAAGTAAATACCGCTAATACACTTCAAACACATAGATGGCGCCGTTTCACGTGTCAGACGATTATGTTTTGGAATTGTCCATCGACTTTTGCTGGCCATAGTACATAGTGGGTAATAATAATATTGTGTATTATTATAGGTACGTTGATGATTTAATTCTGTGCTGGAGGGGAAGTATGAGACAGCTCGACTTGTTTGTGAATGGTTTTAAAAACAATCATGTTAAAATAAAATTTAAAAAAGAATTAGAAGAAAATTTTTCGTTAAACTTTTTGGATTTGACAATTATTAGATTTAATAATAAACACCAGTTCAAAATTTACCAAAAACCCACGTACACAGATGCCGTGATACCAGCATCGTCTAATCACCCGTGGCAGCATAAATTAGCAGCTTTTCATTGTTATGTACATAGATTGTTAACTGTACCTCTTTCTAGGGAAGATTTGATTTAGAGTTAAATACTATTTATCAGATAGCGTTGTAGAATGGTTATACTAAATCAATGGTCAATAGTTTGGTTCAGAAGAAGCAGGCACGGATAGTGAATAGCATCCTTTACGCCGTGTTACCATCGCAGTCTTCTAACAAATATAGGTGTAGCATTTCATACGTTGGTCGTTTGTCTGATAGAATTTGTGGTATTTTAAAATCAAACAATGTTAAGGTAGCTTTTAAGACTAACAACTCTTTGTACTCTAAACTTTGTAACCACAAAGAGAAGGTAGATAAAGGAACTAGATCGGGTGTATACAAGCTCACTTGTAATGACTGCAGTAAAGTATATGTTGGTCAGACAGGACGCAGTTTTAATGCTAGATTTAAAGAGCATGTTTCGGCATATAGGAATGAGCATCCTGATAAGTCGAATTTTGCCAAACATTTGTTGGAACTAAATCATTCTTTATCGGACTCCGATTCGTATGAAGTGTTACATTATTGTGGCAAGGGTTTCGTCTCGATGTTTTAGAATGCATGGAGATAATTAGATACAACAGTATGGGGTCTATTATTAATGAGCAGGTAAATTTAGTTTCATCTCCCTTGCTACGGCTTGGATCTAATTTCAGCAATGGTAGTTAATAAAACATGCCTTGACAGTAAATAAATAAAAAATCAAGGTAGTTTTGAAGGACGGTTAAAATTTTTTATTAATAATTTGTGGGTAGTTTTGTTTTGGTTTCATAAAACGTATGTGGTACTTGGGGAGTTACAGTGACAAGTTAAAACGGTGGTTGTGGTTCGTTAGTCTAACAACTGGTAGCATGGTGTACGGTGTGTCACTCTGAAGATGAGCTCTGTTTGAGTTCGAAACGCGTCAGTGTAGTGTGGTGGTGGTGATAGATGGGTTGTTGTGATTTGTGTGTGTTCTTACAGTGTGGAGGTGGAGGAACTGCATGAACACGCATATTTGCATAAGCTTAGCTATCGTAAGGTCGCGGGTGAGCAAGGAAATTATTTTAGTTCATTACTAAATAAAGGATTTAAGGTAGTTGCCCTCCAGGGCCCATTGATTCTTTCCAACCTGTATAAGATGGCGGTGGAAAAAGATGTTAATAAATAGGTACGATAATGTTTGCAGAGACCTTATTGTCTAAATGCACTTGGAATTACACTCGTTTACACCATTTCTTTCTGTCACACGGCGTAAGATGAGGGCAGAAAGGGATGATGGTGCGTTCGTGATCGTCAGTAGAAAACACGGCCACTGGTCGTAAAATGCCCTTTCACGTGACAAATTCTCAAGTCGCGCTCGAAATTCAAAAACTGTCGAGTATTCCGTATAATAAATTGTATTTCATGCCAGTTTTATTGCAATTACAAAATATGTTAGGTTAGCTACACAATACAAAAACATTTTAGGGTTCCGTACCTCAAAAGGAAAAAACGGAACCCTTATACGATCACTTTGTTGTCCGTCCGTCCGTCTGTCAAGAAGCTTTTTCTCAGGAACGCGTGGAGGTGTCAAGCTGAAATTTATATCAAATACTCAGGTCTACTGTCCCTTGGCGCTGTAAAAAATCAAACTTCGAAGCCAACGCAATCAAAAGATACAGCCGTTTATGCCGTAAATTTCCGCAAATTTTCAAAACTCGCAAGGGAATCAAAACCTACAGGATACTCCCGTGACCTCAGAATCTTGAAATTGGTTATGAAGCAACGTCTGAAAGCACAGATAAAGGAAAAATTACGAAAACCGTAAACCGGTTTTTTTAAATGTGGTTTTAGCCAATAACTCTTTGTGAGCTCTTACTCGAGTGCGTGCCTGAAGCACGGAGTGTTATGTTCTAAGCTTATTTTATGTGACTATAAACGGAAGTTATACGCTGTTGACATGTTATATTTTATGGACTTTGAGAATAAGCAATTTATATGAATAACGTTGCTACTAAATAACGGAATTATGCCCTTAGCCTATGACGCATGACCGTGTGAATCTTAACCACTTGGTAGTATTAAGTGAAATTAGTGTTGTGTTAATAGGTTAAAGTATTGGTAGTTGGAGGAATGTGGGTACATTATCGCCTATCTCATGTAGATGCGAATATTTCATGGGTATTTAATAAACCTGGTTTATTAATCAAAAATTTGCTATAAATTTAAAAAAGTCCATTTATATTATATGGCAAGTTATAAAAATGAAAATAAATAACAAAAAAACGGCCTGCGTTATACCAGGTGCAAAGGTACCCAATACAGTTGCAACGTTGCCCCGTCAAATAACGTTGATAAATGAAACTTAATACTAAATGAAATCTAAGAAAGATCTCTGTGGCATGGTGCTTAATAGCCTGGCAAAATTCCTTTGTTGGATAGCGATAAAAATTCGTTGAGAGATATCTCTCCGCTTTCCGCTGCCCTTTGGTCTCCAGTAGCGTCGACCAGTACCACTACCATGTGTTTACAGTGACCGTACTCGATAGCGACGGCGTAAATTATATGTAAAGGCGCTGTACAATTCTCCATACAAATAATTTACGCCGTCGCAATCGAGTACGGTCACTGTAAACTCATGGTAGTGGTACAGAAGATTTTGCACTTCTTTAATTAGTTAGTAGTAGTGTGCGCCGGGACTCCACGGACCCACGGTCTCAAAATTGACAGCAACGAAATTGTATGCTGAATTGAGACCCTGGTGTATCTTATTACTTTCCTGCTTTTGGCCACTTAGTCTGAATTAGGTTTGACTCGATCTCTTTTAACACTGCTAAACTGAGTTTAAAACTAAAGGTGCGTTTATTTTTTTTGCTACTAACGTCATTAGACAGTCACAGAGTCAATAGCACGCCAATGTTGGAGCAACAGTTTTCATAATTTATTTTACCCATTAATTTTTTACCTGCAGTTAACTCTGAAACAATAAAAACAAAATTTTCAACATGACACAATCACACTTTACTTTTGGCTTTCAAATTGCCCCGTATGTCTTCGACTTTTCGTGTGCCCAGAACCAGTGCGAGTTCCCGCAAATCGCTTTGTCATGCGTTTCTTTTTAACTTGTCTAGCAGGAAAGAGTCGCACTGAGCGACAAGCGAGTGAATGTTCAAAGTGCTAGCCGGTCTGACCCCGTTTTCCGACCGCTACAGGCGTCGGCGTTTTTCCACTTTGCAAACTTTTACCTTTGATGTTTTATTACCTCCCTTCCTGGCGTAATTTCTTTAGTTACAGTAAACGTAACATGACGTTGAGGCGTGCTATTGTTTTCGTTTATTTCGTCAGAATTTTCGGTTGGGATGCGGGAAGGCAAATAAAACATACGTTTTGTTCAATTACGATTAAATCTTCCCAGCTGTACTCGTAGTAGATCGTCAAGAAAGTTAGTCGAGTTTAATTGACTTTGATTAGCATGTTTGCGGTTTTGTAAAATTACTAACCGTCTTATATGACATTCGTTTGTCTTTATCCGTCACTTGGACATTTGCCCTGGTCAGGGGCAGACAAAACATAAAATTTGTTATAACAGGTTTGTAACTTTATGAATCGAGCTATGGAGAGAGCCATGCTTGGAGTTTCTTTGCGCGATAGAATCCTGAATACGGAAATTCGTCTAAGAAGTCACTGACAGCTGGAAAAATATGCAAATTGAAGTGACAATGGGCAGGCCATATCGCTCGAAGAACAGAATAATCGTTGGGGGAGAAAAGTCCTCGAGTGGCGAGCACGAACCGGAAGACGAAGTGTTGGCAAGCCTCCCACCAGGTGGACTGACGACATCGTGAGAGTTGCAGGAAACCGGTGGATGCAAGTGGCGTGTTGTTGTTCATTGTGGCGTTCTCAGGGGAGGCCTTTGTCCAGCAGTGGACGTCTTCCGGCTGATGATGATGATGATGATGAACTTTATAAATGAGTTTGGATTATAATTTGTCAGCGTCTGCGGATGACAGATACGTAAAAGCATAGGGTTTCAGATTCTGATTAATTTTGTCAGAGATATTATTCCGAGGACTCAGGAATCAAGAATAGAGGGGCTACTACGAAATTCGAAAATCGAAGTTCGTATCGTACCGTCTCACTCACTCTCGTTTTATAAGCGTCAGTGGGACGGCAAGATACGAAGTTCGAATTTTGCACTTCGTAGTAAAGGGCCAGAGGGCGTATTGTCTAGCGCGCTGGCGTTCGCGACCGCATCTACCATATCATTGTACCCTCGTCTTATACCATGTAACAGAAAGTAGTGACACAGTGTAAGAAAGTTGTTTAGACTTTGGTAGTGGTGAAAACAATTGTGATTACTAAACGAAGTGTGTTAGACAATAAGGCCTCAGATCTACCGGGTGTGGCCTATAGTATAAGCAAATAATTAAAACATACATCGTACTCCTCAAACTGAACAACATTAGTTCAGCGACTTTAAAAAATAATTAGTTTTTTTTTTAATTTTCATTACACTTTTAGGTTTATTCGAAGCAGCAATGTAAAGTGAAATGCTTGCAGTTTGTAGAAAATTCAAAGACTCCATTATTTTTAAAAGCCACTGAACTAATGTTGTTCAGTTTCTGAGGACGATCTATTTTTAAATTTTTTGCTCGTATTACAGGCCACACCCGGTATATCTATGATCATATCTGACCGACTGCAGCAGACCACGCGCCATCGAATTCGCTGACATACTATGGAGACATAGTATTCTTTTATCGCTATCCCGCGGGAATTATGCAATTTTCAGGTATAGAAACTATCCTATTTCCGGAGACTAGAACTATTTGTACACCGAATTTCATCTAAACCGGTTCAGTGGTTTAGACGTGATTGAGTAACAAACATTCGAACATCTTCACAAACTTTCACATCTATTTAAAATATTAGTAGGATTACATATTTTTTGGCAGAGCACTAGGTTAATAACAACACAATACCCGTACTAAATCATTGCGTTTGGTTTTGCCACATTATAACCAGTATTTGCAGTCATTATTTAGGAAAATACACTGATTTATTTCGTTTAATTATCTTACAACTGTCCCATCGCCTTGATAAAGACGTCAGCGAAGGATTTATTTCATAATAATTATTAATAGCACCCTTGCTTCGACGATTAATCGCCCTGCAGAGGCTAAGAATGAACGGCGGGTTGTCCCTTTCGTATGCAGCAAATATCTTAAACTAGATAGAGATAGCACGTCTATGAAGATTTTTTATGATGGGCAGTAAATATAAGCAAGTGGAAGCTCTTGAATATTTGCACTAAACGAAATCATACTGCTGAGCTGATTTATATTTTGATAGTATGTTAACTTTGCTACATTTATATCTTTTCATGTCTTGTATCAAGAAGACGAAAAATATTATATTCATCTCTCCTGTTCGGAAAGTTTAATTTTCATGGGTAGATAGCCGGGTGGAAAATTTGCTTTTTCATCTCTAGGGTGGAAGGTATTTTTGTTTTAATTTTTCGATTAGCCACGGTGTCGAAGATAATTGAGTTACGTCAATAATACTTTTTTTTCACGTTTCGGCATGGCTATCTAGATGCACGTATTATGTTCGTGACCTAATAAACATCGAATTTCTTGTTTCAATCGGATGTTCGGCGTTCAACCTCCAGTTTTGTATATAAGCTCCTTGGTCGTGACAAACTCGATTTTTTTTTTATAGTCTGCCGTGTCAAGTGGCCAGTCGAAAAGGTACCGTTGGAGGTTGGATATAAGTAAATTCAATTTAGTATTATTCTCATTTTTTTGTAGTATTTTACTTTCCGCACAGTCTAAATGAAAAGTAGAGTGTCTTAACTCGGGTGAAATTACCCGTTTCCCCTCGAACTATTGGAAGAAACATCTCGGGTGTAATGGGTTACTTTCCACCCTTGATTATCGATCTACTATTTGTTTACAAGTATCTACATTTTTATGCTACCTGTTGTTGTGATTTGTTTGGCGTATTCCGTATTTAAAACGAAGCCTTATTTTCAGTTGAAGATTACAAGCGTACCTATCTTTAGTTACTTCTGTACCATACAATATGCTTTTATATTAGTCATAGCCTAGTCCAGTCATTGCTCATAAAAGTTGCAGGATAAAAGTGTATGAGAATGCTTATGTGTGTAATAATATTAAATAATTGCTGTGTTGTTGTTTTTATGAATTTTTATTTTCAATATAATATGCGTTTCTTAAAATCGGCTTTAATGTGGCGAGCCTGACTGACTAATAATACTTATGGAGTTTAAAAATATTTAGAAAACTCGTACACAACTTATTACCTATAATAATAATAAATAATAATGATAAACGTGCCTAGCGTGACTTAGGTATTCCCTGATATGCCTTACTCTAGTAAGAGTAGACTAGTAAGACTAGAACTAAAGCGTTTTATAAACTCCATCGCAGGGTGCGCAATAGATTTGCCTTGTAAATTATAAAAGGGGATTAGGCTCCTTTTACATTAATCCAGTAGAATCGTTCCAGTAGCGTTACATTGCGGGGCTGCGATGCTAACGAGCTACACGAGATTGATCGAACACCTCAGTGTCATGCTACTGGAAAGAATTTATTGGAGCAATCCTTCTCGACCCACTGGTGGAATGAGTTGGTGGTACTACGAGGAATAAGGGATGTAAACAGGGCCTTCAGTAAGCTAAGGTGTGTGGTAGGTTACTAATGGTGTTTATTTTCGGTAAATAGATGCATAACTTTATACTTTCATTATGTTTCATCATCCATCATCCCAGTTTATATACGTCCCACTGCTGGGCACAGGCCTCCTCTCAGAACAAGAGAGCATTATGTTTATTAGGTATAAAAACTAAGTAAAACAACACAAAAATTAATCGTAAAACTAACCTAACCAACGAAAAATTGGAAAACCCCCAACTTTGTCACTTCAAAGTTCAATATCTCAAAAACGGCTGAACCGATTTTGATAAGACATATTTAAGAACCATCGCTAGAAAAACTGCTTTCAATTAAAAAAAACCGCATTCAAATCGGTCCACCCGTTTAAGAGCTACGATGCCACAGACAGACAGACAGACATACACACAGACACTCATAGCGGTCAAACTTATAACAAAACAAACAACAAACACAACAAAGTTAAAACAAACTACCTGGAAATAAAAAATGGTTTAGTCACATCCAGGCTGTTTCTCTTTGTCTGAACAACATTATCTATGTTTCAATTAAAGTTTACTAACTAACGCAACATGCGCATGGGTTAATAATTAACCATGTGCATAGCACATCGCGTTGGGCATCCAACAGTTTGTGCATGTAAGTAATTTATAGTTGGTGCACTATTCCAGTCCCCTTAGGCACCGAAGCGTACACAATTACGAAATTACAAACATCAGCCGCGTCGCAGATGCTACAGAGAGATCATTAATGGATGGCTTCATTCGCACAAGTTTCTTCAATTATGTACTTAGTCATAAACTTCGAATGTACATTACTTCTGTAGCAAGAGACGTTTATTGAAAGTTTTAATGGTAACTTTGATGTTGAGTTCATTTGAATAGCCTGTTTTATTTGACTTTAAATTGGTACAAATTAAGCAGAGATTGTTAACATTGCTTGAAAGATAACCGTAGCCTAAAACTTTACTTATTGGGTGTTTATTGGTCGGGCTGTGATTGTAAAGTTTTGCTGAAAAAAAAAATATTAACAAAATTTATTTTATTGAACTATAGAGGTAGGTACAGTTACCTGCCTTAATATCCGCCACAGCGGAGCATGCAAATTTATCTGACACGTCCTACTGGCGCGGCCCTAGAAATAGAGTCGTAAATATCAGATTCAGATTCAGATTCACGCTTTGTTATGTCAGATATCGGTAGGTACAGGTAACTATAAGACTACAACAATTCAAAGTCATTTCGACGATTGAAACAGATTTACAATTCACTTGCAATATTTAAAAGCTTGCAAATATTATTAATACCTGTTTGATTTGAATTCTCGCTAATCGATACCGCTTAGGAACAGCAAAATAAAGCAAAGCATAAAGCTGCGTTTTAAAGTGGGGATATTCACTCACTCACTATTTGTATGTCAATTGATATACAAATTTTAGATAAAGAAAGAAAGAAAGAAAGAAAATATTTAATTGCAACAGTACAACAATGTAGACAACAATATAACCAAACAAGTTAGCAGTCTGCCCTGCGGCAAAAGGAGCAAACTCAGCTAATGCTGCGCTTACGCGAAGCTGCCAGCGCTGTTTACAGTTCTGCCTGTTGAATGCTGGAATATTGTTTATAGGGTTGGATGGCGGACAAAAGACGAAAACAACATACAACAATACTAATACAGATAAAAACTAATACAAATAATTAAACTAATATTTAAACTATAGTGAGAATTACGAAAGTTTACTAAAACCTATAAAAACAAAATAATTAAAAACCAGAACAAAAAAAAAAGAAAACAAAATCCTCAGCAGTCAACAAATTACAGTGATGAAAAGTACCCATTCATCCTTGGCCACAACACGATCACAACTAGTGATATATGCAGATACAATAGACAGTGCAGTGATAGATGAATGTATCGTTTGGTAAGATTTTCATTCGAGAACACAACTACGAGTATGCGCTAATTCGTAATCGCGTAGCTTGCGTTTAGTGGAGAAGTATTAAACTCTTTCTAAAAGTTAACATACATTAGCAGAAAAATAAGAAAACTTGAAATGGAAAATTGTTTAAGATTTATCATTTCTGCTTTGTTGGTTCTGGCCTCAGGCGACCCCAGTACTTGTTTCTCTCTTAGACTAGAAATTGCAGTTCAGAGCGATAATGCGGTCATTGTCCTAGGGTTGATGCTTGTGGCAGAAAATGTCGACGTGACTTTGTAGTTTTAGTTTATTAACATCCAAATATCTATACAAATATCTCCAAGATTGCTGCTGTTGGGCAGGGTGCCATAAGGTGGCTGCGGTTCCTTAATGTAGCAATGCTAATACGTTGACCGAGGAAAAGACCCAGCCCTTTGGTCACCCGTGGAACGGACAATAATTGTATTTTATAATGTTTGTCGGCAAGTGAACTTAAAATGTTAAATCCATACTAATATTATAATGCGAAAGTAACTCTGTCTGTCTGTCTGTCTGTCTGTTACGCTTTCACGCAAAAACCGCTGAACCGATTTGGATGAAATTTGGTAAGAAGATAGAATAGACCATGGAAAGAACATAGGCTATCTTTTATCGCGAAAAAAAGGCTTTAAGGGGTTGAAATAGGGGGTGAAAGTTTTATATGGTGGAGTTCGTCGTTGTTGGAAATAAAACCATGAAACTTGGCATTTAGCACTTAATCCATACTATCCATACTTCCATACTATCCATACTAATATTATAAACGCGAAAGTAAACTCTGTCTGTCTGTCTGTCTGTCTGTCTGTTACGCTTTCACGCAAAAACCGCTGAACCGATTTGGATGAAATTTGTACAGAGATAGAATAGACCATGAGAAAGAACATAGGCTATCTTTTAATCGCGAAAAAAAAGGCTTTAAGGGGTTGAAATAGGGGTGAAAGTTTATATGGTGGAAGTTCGTCGCTGTTGGAAATAAAACCATGAAACTTGGCATTTAGGCACTTAGTAAGAAATAAGTCGGTGTGTTTTAGCTTTTTGAAAATTCGACCTGTGAGGGGATGAAATAGGGGATGAAAGCTCATGTGGAAGGTCATCATTATCGACGATAAATCGATGTTTCTTTATGAAACTTGGTATTTGGGCATGTGATAAGAGATAAATAATTGTTCGAGCGTTTTTTTAAATTCTTTTTCTTCTTAAAACCGGTTAAAATCGACTCGAACTCGCGCGTCAAGGGTTCCGTGCATAGGTATTTATGAATATCAAGTGTTAGCAGAGCCAAGCTCATTTAAGCAAAATGTACGCAATGTGGGGTCATTTTACATGGCTTATTAACATAGACAGTCAGACATGAAAAATTATGATTTTCAGATTTTTCTTACTTATTTTGCTATAAAGGGAATAAAATTTGCTATAAGAGCTTCCTTTATACAAAATTTCAAGTTTCTAGACAGCCGAAAAGTACCCTATAACTTTTTTTGAGTTTAGGTTTTAATTCAACTCGATAAATACTCCGCACGTTTACGGGATAAAGGGTCTTGACAGACAGACGGACGGACGGACAGCAAAGTCATCCTATAAGAGTTCCATTTTTTTCCTTTTGAGGTACGGAACCTAAAAACATTTGTTCCGGTCTTTCAAATTTTCGTCATTTTTCATACCTACTTGAAAATATGGGGATGAAAGTTCGTAAGAATTCCAAACAAATTTACTATAAGTATAGAAATAGTGTAGCAATGCTTAGTAAGAATGCCGTCTTAATTATAATCCTACCCTCCTAACTTACAATACAGGACGTAAGATGTCAAGAGCTCACTATGAGAATTAGTCCTTTTGTGTTGGCAGGGTAGAAAACTTATGTTTTACCAAAGAATGGAAGAACAAAAAAAATTAGTTTAGATATAAAGCAATGTATTAAATAGGTTATTTTCAGTAAACCGTAGAAGTTTCTATGTGCTATTATTAGCAGAATAGGTACCCTAAATAAATTAAATACTTTCCAAAGTTATTATTCCACGCGGACGAGAAGTCGCGGGCAAAAGCTAGTAAGAATATAAACCAGACCAGATTTCTATCTAGTTCAGTATCGAGAACTCTGCGCCGCGGGGAACATCTGCATACCAATGTTCGTTACCTAAAACCGTTTGTTTAATGCGAAAAATAACCCGGCAGGGATAACCCGAGCTTATCCTGCGTCGATCACGCGTTATTATTTCGGAACGCTTGTTTATTTGGCCGCTGAATTGGATTTATATTGTCGCAGTTTAACATTGCAGGGACAGAGTGTTTGTATGTAGGCGGACGTGTGAAATATAACGGATGGACCCTCTCATAGGGGCAAAAAAATTAAAACACAGGTTCTACTACTCAATAAAACGAAACTTTTATTGTGCAACTTTCAAAAATTAAGTAATTTTATCATTATGTTATTCCAAAAAAATAATTATAAACGGTATAAGTATTTAATGTACGGTATCCAATGGCCTAAATGACATCGCCTGTCACGTAAGAAAATTACGGATTTCGCAATACATTGCTTATCCAATTAAACTTTAAACTATAGTAAAAATCATAATACAAGTTATTTTCAAAAGTTGTAGAACTCAATTAGCTCAAGATGAAGAGTGGAAGCGCGGTTAATTTTTTGCTCTTTTTATAGGGCCCACATTGTAAATGGCTAGGTTGTATAAACGAAAACTGTGCTTATGTAATAATCAAGCTGATCTCTTTCGTAAATAAAATTTGTTAGTAAATCAATGTTGTGAAACAATTACAGAAAGAAACACTCTGTTTTAACTTCGTTTTCTTAATAAACACTTTTGGTTGGTTTCGTCAAAGTGCATGAGTTTCCGTGCGTGCTTGCGTGTTTGAATCAATGTGGGACTGAAAAATAGCGTCTGTTTCCCGAGAGACTTTTAGGTAGAGTCGTCTGACATTTAAATAGTTTGTAGCGCTTTTTGGTTAAAATTTTTACGAAATATTGTTACAGTTTATAAGATGTAAACAAGCAATGAATATAATGTCTTTTTAAAGGTAAACGGTTGAAAAAGTCGTAGGTTCGATGTTCTACTTTATATAAGACCAATATGTTGTACTCGACATATAATTAAGTACAGTCGAGTTCATAAACTTGTGAGCAAAAATTTGATCAAAAATATCTGAACACGCTTCTACGCCGTTAACAATAGAGTCGTGTTGAGACATTTTTGATCAAAATTTGCTCACAAGTTTATAAACTCTACTGTAAAATATGAAGAAATCAACTATAGAGGTAG
>NC_133482.1:5464474-5482179 GCF_025370935.1 Choristoneura fumiferana | reverse complement strand
GTTATTAGGTTTTTATGTGATATGTACAAACTACGAGTGTTATCGAATTATTAATTGTTTTACGTGCCAACAAATTGCTTGTATTACTGACTAAAAGGCATACAAACAATAAAATTTAAAAAGTACCAAATGCGTACCCTATCTGTTTTTAATCAAATCAATGCAAACGAAACCTATACGATCGTTAATTATCAATTAGGTATGCTCGGATCGACTCATATTTTTCCATATTCATGAATAAATTTCACAAACTAAACGTTCCATAAACAATAACACGACGAGCAATCAGTTAATAAAAATTGATTTATACGCTTTCATTCAGTCCGCAAAATAACAGTTTGTCCGCAATTATTTTGTTGACGCTACGCTGTATCGGAATCGATACTGAGTTAATGAACTATCACTCCTCGGTGTTCGATGAAACAAATTATATTCAACGGTTAATTGGAATTCTTCTCGTTATTGCGGGCTTCTGTCAGTCTCACGTGTCCTTCGGTATTTTTATTACGTCGACTGTACTGTTGTCGGTTTACTTCTCAATTGCCGCTGTGTGTCGAATGCTAGTAGTTTCATAACGTAAAACTGCGTATACAGTACAGTGGCTACGATCTACTTCACATAATTTCAAAAAATATTGGTTAAAATATTGGTTATATATATTAGTTGTAATGATGATGAAAACGCGGGTAGTTGTGTGCCGGTGTCAGTTTCGTCGGGTAGTCGCGCGAGCAGAGCGGCGGCGCGCAGTGCGCGTGTTGCAGCAGCCGCTGAGTCGCGTTGCTCCGAAGACGCTACGGATTAGCCCGAAACATGTCGAGCTAAACTCGATTTAAGACGTGAGTTATCCGGGTCAATATATTTAATATGAGTGAGTCTCACGGTAGTTTCATGTTCAAAAAATATTGGCTTTCATTATTTCATAAGTACTGGCAAAATGTTTAAACGTGGGAAAGACAAACTAGGTACCTACTCGGACGTTGGATTCAGCAAAAAAGAACACTTTTTTAAGCGCGTGCCTCTTTTTCGTTAGCGTAAGCGTCCGTACACGTGGCTATGATAATGATGATGATGTACACTGTACAATTTGTGTTTATATTCGTCTGTTTAGTTTATTCTAGTGTACTCGTACAAGAATGAATAATGAGCTGAATAAAAATAGATAAATTTTGATTTTGATTTCCAACAGCGTAAATAAGCGTAAACAATTTGTTCGAGAGAGTAATTTGTACATTTTTCACGAGGCTTAGTAGGATTACGGGGATGACGTTGCTCAGCTTTCGTCCGTTTGTGCTTTTATTTTAGCAGATTTTTCTCAAGATGAACTGAAGATAGACGAATATGGTGTCTTTAAATTAGACTTGAGTTACAGCGTCGTGTTCATACTCTCATATTAAAGTAAGTAAGCCTTAATACTTTTCTTCGAGCATAAGACATTTGTCTAAGGAAATAAAATGACTCCATAATATGAGTTTCCGGTTTTTAATCCCCGACGCAAAAATAGGTATGTTATAAGTTTGAATTCATTGTCTGTCTGTCTGTGACACCGTAGCTCTTAAATGTATTTATTTACGTGACAGTGAGTTTCTTTGCGGTGGTACTTAGCTTCGTTTCATCAAAATCGTTCCATCCATTTAAGAGCAACGATGCCTCAGATAGGACAGACATTTTGGCGTCAAACTTATGACATACAACATATAATTGCGTTGGGGTAATAACCTAAACAAAAAGTTCGAAAACCCCATCTTTGTCACTTCAAAGTTCAATATGTCAAAAACGGCTTAACCGATTTTGATGAAACATGTCTAAGAATCATCGCTAGAAAATCCTGATTTCAAATAAAAAACCGCATTCAAATCGGTTCACCCTTTTAAGAGCTACGGTGCCACAGATAGCCGCACAGACACATAGCGGTCAAACTTATAACACCTCTTTTAGCGTCGGGGGTTAAAAAAACAGCTTGTTTTTTTATTATTTGTTAACAACAAATGCAGCGTATCGCGATCCATTTCCTGTAAATGTACGTTTAAAATTACTGTTTGCTATTTAATGGAGCGATATCTTTAAAAATGTCTCTTATTATTGCAAGATCAATTGCGTAGTTTACAAGAAAGGTTATCCCAACAAATATTTCCAAAAAACGTATAAAAATCTCACAAACAGTCAAATATTTAAAAAATAAAATTGAGTCCCCTGTTTTTTTTTCTATTGTGTTGTAATTACATCAAGATCACTTCAGATCTTGTTTTTTACGTAGGTAGTATTTGGATATCTCTAATACCTACCTAGTTTTGCTCTCAGATTTTACATCAAGGCTATCAAGTGTATAAAAACATTAGGAAAACAGCAATGACACACGCTTAAGGGCAACACACACAGAGAGCGGGCGCGGGTCGTGCGCGGGCCCGCGACGGGCGTATTTGCATGGCGGTATATGGACGCCTTCACACAGAACGCGGGCGCGGTCGGGCGCGGGACGGGTCGTGCGCGGGCCCGCGCCCGTCGCCCGTCGTCACAAACAGCGCGCGGGCCGAGCGCAGTTACCAACTCTCAACAATATTTATCCCTAAAGCTTAAGTTAAAAACCCCTAAAACTCGATTTTAATGAAAATTTGTACTTTAAAGTTGAATATTTCGCAAACAAATCACTGAATCGAAAAATCGTCTTAGTAACCCCCTAATGGTTTTAATTTAAAAGACCCCACACTATAGGGTTGGATGAGAAAAAAAACCCTACTTTAGGTCTACGGGAGGTACCCAAAAAAAATTTTTTTTTTAATTTTTCATTGTATCATTTTGTCGGGATAGTTTTCATATATATCCGTGCAAAATTACAGCTTTCTAGCATTGATAGTCCCTGAGCAAAACCGCGGACGGACAGACAGACAGACATGGCGAAACTATAAGGGTTCCGTTTTTGCCATTTTGGCTTTGGCGAGAATAAAATCGAAGTATTTTATTTTTTTAATTAATTGGTACTACAGAAAAATCTGATATTTTTTCCATTGACTAGTATAAGCTTATTCCTGTCGATAAAAAAAATCAGCCACTTTTAAAAATTTCATCTATCGCCATCATTACATAAATTGGATTTAATTAGTAAGTAAAATAAGTTTGACCCTTGGTGAAAGTTTTCCAGATATATTCGGCGGCACTTTATAATTCTGTGTCGAGTTGACAAAAATGTCGTATCTATTATTGGTTCCAGAACTGTTTTAATTTTGTACTCCAAAAGTCGCCAGAGAAACCATTTTATTCGTCAAAACTTTTTTCCGGCGCTAAGATTTAAGCAAAAGTATCGTCACTTCTAGGGACTAAGTCACTAAACTGGCAACATTGATAGCCGCTGCTGGCCCGCGGTGCTCTGACCCGCTTTCTGTGTGAAAAATAACGAACCGCGCGGCTCACGCGGCGGACACGACCCGACCCGCGCATGCTTTCTGTGTGTGTTGCCCTTTAAAGTTGCGGCAAGCCGCAACGCTGTTTTTCAGTGGGACCCGTGCAAGTTGCATTGCCGGCCCTCCATAACATTTTAGGTGGAATTGTACAGACCGGACCAGTATTTTATTATCCCGAGTTAAGTGCTAACCCAGGTTTAAGTGGTTTTAAATACGTACGGAACTCCCGTGACCCCCTCAAAGTTCCACTGTATGAAACTAATGACGTAATTAATCACACAACCGAACCAAATTGACCTTCAGACACTCGGTCTTGAATATTTTGCACCGCAGAGTGCAGACAATATTCAGTGGCTCCCAGGATTCCCGTTGAGCACTCAACATTCAATAAACGATGCCTTTGTCCCAACGTCTTGAGAATTTGGAGAGACAAGGTTGTAAATAGTGAAGCTCTGTCATGTGCAAATGTTGAGTTATGCTCGATGTCGTTTACAGGATTGCGCTTGAAGGGAAATTCGTCCAAGAAAATGGACTACGTTGTGTCGAGACGAGAGGAAGAATGTCACATTTTTAGTTTTTGTAGATCGCGCATAAAAACAATTAGGTGTTATTTATGTAATATTTACATGCATTACTTCAAAGATCAATTCATATGTTACTGAATGTGATACTGTATTTTTTTTAAATTAGAAACACAAACTAATGTAGTGTATTTCATGTTTGTAGACTTAGCGGTAGAAGTTTTGGGATTTTATACATCGCACTCCTGGATCAAGAGTATAATCTACTCGTAATCAAAATAATACTGATAATGAATGAATCACAATAAGTTAAGTAGTAGTGTTTTGAGTTGATATACTCTTTATTTAGGAGTGCGATACATCCTAAGCCCCCAGAGATATTGGAATAAAAAGTAACTTATGTGTTATTATATGCAAGACACAGCTATCTACATACCAAATTTTACTCAAATCCTTCAAACTCTTGAGCACGAGTGAGTAACAAACAAACACACGAACTCACAATTTTTTACATTTTTAATGTGAGTAACACTATAGTTTTGCAGCTCTTCATCTTTATAATTCAACAATCGCCAAGTAGTTAGCACTAGCGCCACTGGCAAGCAGTTTAAGTGGCTGCACATCACAAAGGCGAATTATAAAGTTAGCGTGGAGCGCTTCGCTGTTTGGTTTGTCAAGCCCACTGGTCCTGCTTTTATTTAACTGTTCTATCCTACATTTAATTTTGTGTGAAACAGCTTAAGCTACAATAAACAAGCTACTTAAGTGAGACGAGTACAATATGTCGTTTTAATATCACATCAATTTTAAATAATATTGCTACACATTTATTTAATTTCCTTTCACAGTCAAAGTCAAAATATCTTCATTCAATTTAGGCTAAAACAAGCACTTATTAATGTAAAAAAAAAACTTCCACCGGTTTGGAAAAACCTCTGTCGAGAAGAATCCGGTAAGAAACTCAACGAGGTAACTTTCGTAACTTTTTCTGATAGAAATAAGGCTAAATAATTTTTATTGGCCTCACGGCAAATGGAAACAAAATACAAATTGCGACAAAGTAATCCTTTATTTATCTGAAATACAATTTAAACTACAGAGTATAGTTGTTTTGACAAGCTCCATTCAACAATACTTTATTTCTCGAATTATTTACGTAATTTGAATGTTCAATATCATTTAGACAAAATGTCGGGAAAAAGTTTGTTACTGAAAGTATCTAATTACTAACAAGCTGAGACAAATTCGTTTACAAAACCATCTCTAAATGTTTTGTATCAACATCGTTATCAAGACCGGTCAAAGATTTTTATGTAAGTCACTACAGGGCGTTTAATAGAGTCGATTCGATATCATCATCATCATCATCCCAGCCTATACACGTCCCACTGCACGAGAGGGCTTGGGCCATAGTTCCCACGCGGGCCCAGTGCGGATTGGGAACTTCGCACGCACCATTGAATCGCTTCGCAGGTTTGTGCAGGTTTTCTCACGATATTTTCCTTCACCGCAAAGCTCGTGGTAAAATTTCAAATGTAATTCCTCACATGAATTTCGAAAAACTCAGAGGTGCGAGCCGGAGTTCGAACCCACGACCCTCTGCTTGAGAGGCGATAGGTCAAACCACTAGGCCACCACGGATTCGATATATCAGCAGTTAATATAGCAGTTGCTCGAACTCAGCGAGCCAAGCGTTCGTGCGAATGCGTAGTGCCAACGTTTCACCCGAACAGGAACATTCTAGCCAACATTTTTGGTATTCTGGACAAATCATCGCATCAATTTGCTTCGACCGAGCTTCCTGCTCGGCCTGCACTACAACCCGATACATGCGTCGTCCTAGTATATCGTTCAGTCCCTTTCCTATCAGACCAGTCAAAATAGGACATACTCATTGAAAAGCGAAAAGATGGCATCCGCATTAGCCCACATGATACATATTGCTGTAGCATTTGCGGTAGAAAATCTGTAAAAGCGAAACCAACTGGTGTTTAATGGGAATCGCAACTTTGTTTTGTTGTTAATATTTATTTAAAAGTGACGAATGACATAGAACAATTTTATTGACTTATGGCTTTTGCGTAATCTTGAAAGGTGCGACATGGTTGGGACTCATCTCGTTTAGGCGGTGGTGAGGAGTCCGTGACAACGGGTCGATGCAGATGGAAGCATCCTGGGAAGCTTAAATATAAGATAGTATACATTATATATAACAGATACCTACTCACTTTTCTAGAGGAATAAAAAAGCAATTTATAGAATATTTGCGTCTATGAACACAAACACGTATTTAAAAATCAGAAATGAAAGCAAGTTGAAAAAATATGGGTACATTACAATCGCCCTCAAATTGAACGGTTTCGGTTAGATATATATAGGTACTTACTGGATTCCGTCCAACACGAAATTTACGAGACTACTCGTCAAATTAGTAAGCTGTAAAATAAATATCTCGTATTCATAATCTAAGTTATTCGTTCCTTTCTAACATTTTTTCAAGACGATATTTCAATCAATATCAATGTCATTATCATTTATTTGTGAACATAGGTCAATATTATATTAAGTATTTAATAAGAAAAATCCGAGCTAAAAAAAGTACGTTAAGTAGATAAGGAAATAAGATGATATTATCATCTTCTGTAATTTTTAAACGGATTTACTGAATTTTTAATCAGTTTCTTGCTCACCGTAAATATCCGACACGATTCAAAGGACTAAAGTTTCCTGAACTATGCAAGTTTGCGGTACTCTCTTGAGTGATTCATCCGGTTCTTACAGATTGTGTACACAGATATAGCGAGTTTTAGAGCGAGCGAAGTCGAGAAGTATTCTAATCTAGTAGATTGTGCGGTCCTAACAGGGCCGGATTAACCATGCCCGGGCCCTCTATGCAATTCTTGGGGCCCTTTCTCAGCCCGTTTGAAGATCATCGGCTCTTTTTAAGTTTAAGCTATATCCAATAAACTAACAGCATGCGTTGAATAATTGCAATAATACCTATTATAGTTGAAGATATTAGTTGTTACTCTATGATACATTTCAGTTTTCTTTTTACGAACGCAGGGTCCTTGAGGCGGAGCCCCTAGATAGTTGTTTTCTCCGCCCAATGTTTAATCCGGCCCTGGATCCTTAGAAACGCGTTGTTTTCAAACTAGGCTGCCGAGCGCTTGGTTGATGGTGGACAATGAAATGTTCAGTAAAGTTACCACTAGTTGCAATGAAACTAGTTGAAATGGGGAAATTAAATTCATTTGTACCTACTGAAGATTAGTCTACCTAACACCGTACGAAAGCGGGTCAACATCAAATATGTAGGTACTCTGCGTATACGGTTTTGTTGTGGATTCGACCCTTTGGGATGTAGCCTTGTTGCCGATTGGCGATTGTTTAGTATGTAATGTAGGTGTAATTGTTAGAACATGGGTCTATACAAAATTAAATACGGGGCTTTTTTTAGATTTAACTAGCTGATGCCCGCGGCTTCGCCATTTTTATTTTATTTTAACCTTGTCTGACAATAGCGAACACAACAAAAAATAATTATCTAATTTGGTGACGTCGTCGTTCAGAAGTTATGCGTGTACATGCATTACGGATTTAGTATTACGTTTTCAAGTAAGGTAGGTATTCGTTTTTATAGTGTGTGTGTGAGTTTCGGTTAATTAAAGACAAAAATACATAATAAAAAAAGTTTTGTATCCGTTATTAATATTGATAATACAGGTAAGTCAGTTAAGTACCTATAAGTATTCATTTTCACGTAAGTATTTAGTTAGAAGAGAAAAAAAATAAGTGAATTCAAAAAGAACTCCTAATTAATATCGTACCTACTGGCGGTGCTCCTACCTGTCTACGGCAAATTAAGTCCCGGTACCTAAGTGTTATAATTTAAATTAAATACCTATATTCTCTTTTGAAAAATTTGTGGTTTCCTCATATTTCGATTATGTTTAACAGATAGTGTTATCGTGGTAAGTATCGTCACATATACACTTTCATAGTATCTACCTACCTACGCACCTAAGAGATATCGATGCAACTTCAAAAAAAAAGTTGCCGTTCTCAATTTTGTTTTTGTAAATATTTGGTGTGACATAAGTCGGTCTTTTTTATTTGCTAAGGATCCCTAGAATCCCTGGATTCCCTCGGTCTTATTACTAAGAAACCCGCTGGGATGCCAGTAATCGTGGGGGTGAACGGAACATTCGATCCACCCGTTCCAGGAATAATTAAGCTTAATGTGTCAGTGGCTTTCTGGGGGTTTGGCCGCGCCGAGTGAATATAACGGTAGAGGTAACTTTCGTAACTTTTTCTGATAGAAATAAGGCTAAATAATTTTTATTGGCCTCACGGCAAATGGAAACAAAATACAAATTGCGACAAAGTAATCCTTTATTTATCTGAAATACAATTTAAACTACAGAGTATAGTTGTTTTAACAAGCTCCATTCAACAATACTTTATTTCTCGAATTATTTACGTAATTTGAATGTTCAATATCGTTTAGACAAAATGTCGGGAAAAAGTTTGTTACTGAAAGTATCTAATTACTAACAAGCTGAGACAAATTTGTTTACAAAACCATCTCTAAATGTTTTGTACCAACATCGTTATCAAGACCGGTCAAAGATTTTTATGTAGGTCACTACAGGGCGTTTAATAGAGTCGATTCGATATCATCATCATCATCATCCCAGCCTATACACGTCCCACTGCACGAGAGGGCTTGGGCCATAGTTCCCACGCGGGCCCAGTGCGGATTGGGAACTTCGCACGCACCATTGAATCGCTTCGCAGGTTTGTGTAGGTTTCCTCACGATGTTTTCCTTCACCGCAAAGCTCGTGGTAAATTTCAAATGTAATTCCGCACATGAATTTCGAAAAACTCAGAGGTGCGAGCCGGGGTTCGAACCCACGACCCTCTGCTTGAGAGGCGATAGGTCAAACCACTAGGCCACCACGGATTCGATATATCAGCAGTTAATATAGCAGTTGCTCGAACTCAGCGAGCCAAGCGTTCGTGCGAATGCGTAGTGCCAACGTTTCACCGAACAGGAACATTCTAGCCAACATTTTGGTATTCTGGACAAATCATCGCATCAATTTGCTTCGACCGAGCTTCCCTGCTCGGCCTGCGCTACAACCCGATACATGCGTCGTCCTAGTATATCGTTCAGTCCCTTTCCTATCAGACCAGTCAAAAAAGGACATACTCATTGAAAAGCGAAAAGATGGCATCCGCATTAGCCCACATGATACATATTGCTGTAGCATTTGCGGTAGAAAATCTGTAAAAGCGAAACCAACTGGTGTTTAATGGGAATCGCAACTTTGTTTTGTTGTTAATATTTATTTAAAAGTGACGAATGACATAGAACAATTTTATTGACTTATGGCTTTTGCGTAATCTTGAAAGGTGCGACATGGTTGGGACTCATCTCGTTTAGGCGGTGGTGAGGAGTCCGTGACAACGGGTCGATGCAGATGGAAGCATCCTGGGAAGCTTAAATATAAGATAGTATACATTATATATAACAGATACCTACTCACTTTTCTAGAGGAATAAAAAAGCAATTTATAGAATATTTGCGTCTATGAACACAAACACGTATTTAAAAATCAGAAATGAAAGCAAGTTGAAAAATATGGGTACATTACAATCGCCCTCAAATTGAACGGTTTCGGTTAGATATATATAGGTACTTACTGGATTCCGTCCAACACGAAATTTACAAGACTACTCGTCAAATTAGTGAGCTGTAAAATAAATATCTCGTATTCATAATCTAAGTTATTCGTTCCGTTCTAACATTTTTTCAAGACGATATTTCAATCAATATCAATGTCATTATCATTTATTTGTGAACATAGGTCAATATTATATTAAGTATTTAATAAGAAAAATCCGAGCTAAAAAAGTACGTTAAGTAGATAAGGAAATAGATGATATTATCATCTTCTGTAATTTTTAAACGGATTTACTGAATTTTTAATCAGTTTCTTGCTCACCGTAAATATCCGACACGATTCAAAGAACTAAAGTTTCCTGAACTATGCAAGTTTGCGGTTCTCTCTTGAGTGATTCATCCGGTTCTTACAGATTGTGTACACAGATATAGCGAGTTTTAGAGCGAGCGAAGTCGAGAAGTATTCTAATCTAGTAGATTGTGCGGTCCTAACAGGGCCGGATTAACCATGCCCGGGCCCTCTTTGCAATTCTTTAGGGCCCTTTCTCAGCCCGTTTGAAGATCATCGGCTCTTTTTAAGTTTAAGCTATATCCAATAAACTAACAGCATGCGTTGAATAATTGCAATAATACCTATTATAGTTGAAGATATTAGTTGTTACTCTATGATACATTTCAGTTTTCTTTTTACGAACGCAGGGTCCTTGAGGCGGAGCCCCTAGATAGTTGTTTTCTCCGCCCAATGTTTAATCCGGCCCTGGATCCTTAGAAACGCGTTGTTTTCAAACTAGGCTGCCGAGCGCTTGGTTGATGGTGGACAATGAAATGTTCAGTAAAGTTACCACTAGTTGCAATGAAACTAGTTGAAATGGGGAAATTAAATTCATTTGTACCTACTGAAGATTAGTCTACCTAACACCGTACGAAAGCGGGTCAACATCAAATATGTAGGTACTCTGCGTATACGGTTTTGTTGTGGATTCGACCCTTTGGGATGTAGCCTTGTTGCCGATTGGCGATTGTTTAGTATGTAATGTAGGTGTAATTGTTAGAACATGGGTCTATACAAAATTAAATACGGGGCTTTTTTTAGATTTAACTAGCTGATGCCCGCGGCTTCGCCATTTTTATTTTATTTTAACCTTGTCTGACAATAGCGAACACAACAAAAAATAATTATCTAATTTGGTGACGTCGTCGTTCAGAAGTTATGCGTGTACATGCATTACGGATTTAGTATTACGTTTTTAAGTAAGGTAGGTATTCGTTTTTATAGTGTGTGTGTGAGTTTCGGTTAATTAAAGACAAAAATACATAATAAAAAAAGTTTTGTATCCGTTATTAATATTGATAATACAGGTAAGTCAGTTAAGTACCTATAGGTAAGTATTCATTTTCACGTAAGTATTTAGTTAGAAGAGAAAAAAAAAAAGTGAATTCAAAAAGAACTCCTAATTAATATCGTACCTCATTGTACCTACTGGCGGTGCTCCTACCTGTCTACGGCAAATTAAGTCCCGGTACCTAAGTGTTATAATTTAAATTAAATACCTATATTCTCTTTTGAAAAATTTGTGGTTTCCTCATATTTCGATTATGTTTAACAGATAGTGTTATCGTGGTAAGTATCGCCACATATACACTTTCATAGTATCTACCTACCTACGCACCTAAGAGATATCGATGCAACTTCTAAAAAAAAGTTGCCGTTCTCAATTTTTTTTTTGTAAATATTTGGTGTGACATAAGTCGGTCTTTTTTTATTTGCTAAGGATCCCTAGAATCCCTGGATTCCCTCGGTCTTATTACTAAGAAACCCGCTGGGATGCCAGTAATCGTGGGAGTGAACGGAACATTCGATCCACCCGTTCCAGGAATAATTAAGCTTAATGTGTCAGTGGCTTTCTGGGGGTTTGGCCGCGCCGAGTGAATATAACGGTAAACACTGCCGAAGGAAATGGACTTACTAATATTGTTATTTTGCAGTGATGATACAAAAATTAATATTTCAAATAAATTAATACTTAAAATGCTTTTCTAAATCTGTTCAAGTCATATAATTTATTATTTATGCTATTTTATTTCAAATATTAAATACTCGGGATATAGTAATTTAATCAGCATACGTTTACTAAATGTATCACAGGTTTTTTTGACAAGGATTTTATTTTACTACACTGTATTATCTATCTGCCAATACGCAATGTTATTCAAAAATCTGATCGCGTTGCTCAGGCTAAATCAGGTTTGTTTCCTAACTTTTCCAAATTTCAATATAGTAGAAGATACAAGCCTACATCGATCTTCATCGGTCTGATAATAAAATGAAATGTATTTTATAATAGAAATGGTTTTGCTAGAAAAATCCTGGACAAGCAATTTTGTTCACAATAAAACAACGCTTATGTTGTATACAATTTTGTTCTACTATCTAATCAAGTGAAAGTAACTAGCATCGACATAAACTGTTTAAGTTTATACCTGGAAACCCAGTAGTTCCTCCAGGTAAACAATAGCAAACCCAATGTTTACATACTCTATAGGTTTTATACTTTAAGTGAATAAATCATTTTATTATTATCTCGATGATGCAACATAAGTTTATTTAAAAACAATTTTTTAAAAATAATTAAAAATATCCTGTCCTGGATTTTTTAGTAAATTCATTTCTAATATAGTTTCTAATATACTAAATTCTGTTCTCAGACCGGTGAAGATCTTTTCAAGTTCGGATCTTAGACCAATATAATTTGTGTTTGTCAGTATTCAGTATTGATTTATTGCAACACTTTTTACAAAAAAAAAACATTACATTAATTAATTAAACATAACAGCTAAGTACCTATGATACCACTTATAATTTTTAAGAATAGTATAATTTAAGGTTGAGTAAGGTAGGTATCATAATAAAATATACTTTCATCTAGTTTAAATTTAGAACCTTCAAACGATGCATTTGATCAAAACGATTGTAAACCCAAAAACTCAAATTCATCGATAGAGATCATCGTACTGACGAACCGAAATCAGAAGAGCAGTGTTCACCATTTCACTGATTTTATTCAAAAAATGTCGATATTTATGATGCAATCGGAAAAAAGCATCGGGCGTTTGTGTGCAAAAAGTCAAAGGGGAAAACCAATTTGGCTTTGCATACGGTTCCGGTTTCCGCGGGAATTTATAATATCATTGAATTTGTTCGAACGACCGCAACCGATTGCTTAAATTTGACGCTTCCTTTTTTGTTCGACTGGATAGCAAACGAGCAAGTGCGTCTCCTGATGGTAAGAAACCTCCAAACCACCCTTCCTCCTCCTTTTACCCTAATCCTAATCCTTTACAACTATTTCTTTTTCCCCCTGTTTCAATCAATACCTACTTATTTATCGAGCCCTAATTTTTAAGGGTTCGGGCGTATTTATACTGTTTAAATTTGTTTATGCCTCGTGCCATCTTTGTAAATCTTAAAATCTTCGATAAAAAACATCGTGTTCAAAATTTCAGTGCTGAAGTTTTAATTTAAATCCCATCCTTCATCGTTCTTTTCTTTAAAAACAAAAACTTTTTTTTTTATTCCACACAACCCTACGTTGTTTTTTTGGATAGAATTTTGCAAGTAGTTATCGAGTTACAGCAAAAATGTTTCGAATAAAGATTTAATTTTGTTGTAAAAATTTACGATTATTAAAGTTGTCTTTGCTTCCCAATTTTTGTGCATTATCTAGAGATTCCAAAAACCAGTCCGTGGTGAATTAAAGAATTGTTTAAAGGGAAGCCCACAGTACCTAACATTTATTATGTAACTATTTTGTACTTAACCTAGTTTAGAACGTATCAAAGCCACTTTGTCGAGCCCATACCATTGTTTAGCGAACAAGAATACGCTTCAGCCCGAGGCCATAACTATAGCCTGTCTGCCTTCATATATAACTTAATGATTGACACAACCTCCCGGATATCAGACCCTTCCGAACAAAACCGGACGATACTTCCGCAGCTGCTCCCTCTATCATAGAGATCTCTCACAATAGTTAACTTAAACTCATTTACCCGTACGCAGCGAGCCGTGGCCAATTCGGCCTCACTGTCCAATTACCACTCATGTTTACATAATACCTAAATCCAACATCCCGGGCTCCGGGATTCCCTCAAGCACCCCGTAACCCTCAATTGTCGTGCGAATCCGATCCCGCATTTTACGACTCCGGGAACTTCTCGGCAATTATGGCTGCCGGAAATTAAACAAAGGCTTGACCGCAGCAAAGGCCGCAGTTTTATTATGCGAGCCGGCGGCCGGCGCGCCGTTAGTGACGACAGGATTAATTGAATGCGATAGAGAATATAGAGCTTTTTCATTGACGAATCTTTTTCAACCCCCGACGCAAAAAGAGGGGTGTTATAAGTTTGACCGCTATGTGTATCTGTCTGTCTGTCTGTGGCACCGTAGCTCTTGAACGGTTGGACCGATTTGAATGCGGTTTTTTTTAATTTGAAACCAGATTTTTGAGCGATGGTTCTTAGATATGTTTTATCAAAATCGGTTCAGCCGTTCTTGAGATATTGAATTTGAAGTCACAAAGTCGGGGGTTTCCAACTTTTTGTTGGTTAAGTTATAATGAACTTTTCTTGGAATTGAGAAAGATGCATTATTTCAGGCGACCTACCTCTATGATTAAGCAGGTCTCACATAAAAATGGTCTGTTTAGATTTTTTTAACATAGTTTAGCTTACTCGCACAATTTCCCTTTAATAACATTGTAATTTGTAATTAAATGAGTATTCTCAATTGTTTTTGGTAAAGCTAGTGTATGGTTCTAAATATGTGAGGGTAAACTACCTGTAAACTTGTACGAGTACATAAATGTATATCGTATGCGAATATTAATTTACCAAACAAAGGGATTGAAATTAAACGGCTTCATAAGCGGAATTTGTTTCAATTAAGGAACACAAGATCGTTGCGTACGTTTGGAATATTAGGTAGCAAATTGTTAGTAACTTTGTGATTATAATTTGATTTGTTGAACACGAGGTAGATATAATATTGTTGTAAATCAATGGAATGTACTATTTTGTGTATAAATCTTAATTACGTTAAATGCGAAGAGTACTTTAGCTATATCTCTTCTTCTTCGTGGTATTGTTAATTTCTGAAGGTCGTGCCCGTGTGCCTTTGCCAGGTGGTGGCCTTTACGGATACGTTGACGAACTGCTTCCACACCCCTCTGTTCAGCGACATACGTACACACGTGTACGCATTTTATGTGTGGGCGTATATGTTTCTTTTTAGCCGTATTTGGAAAACAAAATGATTATGTAAAAATATATACATAAATGTATAATACATTGTATATATTTTTAATTGGGCTTCCTTTTACTATTCAGTCGAGCACCAAGGACGGATTTCGCAAAATATGTTGTGGGATACGGAATTCTCCAGTGGGGCAAAGACGCGAACGTAACTAGTTCTTAATACCATAGTAAAATAGGAGAAGTAAGTTCACTACAAACAAAAGTACATCGCGCGGCTTAAATGTGTGCGCGCCGGTTGGCGTTGGTACGCATGCATCCGCCGCACGCACACACTGATAATTTAAGGAGGATTAAGTTATCTTTAGTCAAGGCTGCGCTGTCGTTGGTGACATACGCTTTGATTTCAGCTCGCTCGTCTCGCGCTCGCGATCACCTTTTACGTTCGCGTACTCGTACTTACGTATTTTTTTGTATTAGGTATAGTTGTAAATTAGTAGTTTAAAAATGTAGTGTAATAGTTTCGTGCAAGGAAACATGAAAAAATAATAGATACCTACCTATAAGCAACTATATTAATAATGGAAAGAAATGGACCGCGAAGGAATTTTTTCTGCTTTCGGCTGCCTCAACAATTCTGGTCTCATCATCATCATGTCAGCCGAAAGACGTCCACTGCTGGACATAGGCCTCCCCCAATCCTCAACAATTCTGGTCTATTCTTAGAAAACCACCAATAATTATAATTAGGCGCTAGCATCTTGCCATTTCTTTGTATCGTTGTATACAATAGTTATAGTATTATGTGCAGGTTAACATGAGTAGTAAGTACACAGTCGCCATCGCCGCTCCGGCGAATTTATAAATAATATTTTTAAATTTAGTATAATAATAATAATAATAATATAGCGGCATGGAATCTTGTTTGTCTAGACAGAGCCATAAGACAATTTTAAGTTAACTGTCAGACTAAAATTAATTGCCGGTGGGAAATTAATCTAAAATCGAAATTGACAACCCTAAGCGTCCGCGCCGGAGTAGGCAGTCAAGTATCCTAATGGGTCGGAGTTAACATACTTCTCCTATTTTACTATGTCAATACGTACTATGTTACCACAGTCTCCAAATCAGGCTGTTCTAGTTGTGATTACTATCGCATGCTACCGGGTGTCTTTTCAACTGTTGTCTTCCAAACTGTATTCACCCTTCTTCTCATTCAAATTAACTAGAATAGAATAGAAATATGTTTATTCAGACAAAACACCATGACAAAAAAAAAGAAAAAAACATTTACAAAATTATAAAGAACTAGCTTAAGCCCGCGACTTCGTCTGCGCGGATCTAGGTTATCGCGCGGTGGCGCCCTCTGCCGGAATAAAAGGTATCCTATGTTGATCCTTGGGGTTCAAAATACCTATATACCAAATTTCATCAAAATCGGTTCAGTGGTTTCGACGTGAAAGCGTAACAGACAGACAGACAGACAGACAGAGTTACTTTCGCATTTATAATATTATTAGGGAAGTAGGGAAGTAGGGATATAAGAACAAACAAATAATGACGTGTAGCCGAAATGATCTCTACTCAGCGGTGCCTTTTAGGGCTGTTCAAAGCTGAAGTGAACCGGCTCATACTGGACCATTGGATTAAACCCTTGGCTTGTCTACGCATATGATATCTCTGGTGGTATTTACGTAAAAAAAATTTTTTTTCTTCGTCTTGACTGGGGCCTGTAAAAGCAATGAGTATCACCATTTTCAGACTAAAAATACAACGGTAACGTTTAACGTTGGTTGGAAAAACTACTTTAGCACAGAAAAGGCCTTTTTTTCTGTCATTTTCATTTCTATCGAAAATACAAACCGTAAAAGTAACAAAATTTGGAGTTGAAATAAAAAAAAATACAAAAAGACTCCAAAAACCAATCTTAATTTTAATTTCTATCTATTATATCAAATTTTATGTCTCAATTTATAATTGACTTTCAGAAAATACATATTTACTTTTGTTTTGCCAAATATTCGTCATCATCAGCCTATATCAGCCCCCTACTGAGCATAGGTCTCCTCTCAGAATGAGAGCGCTTGGGCCGCAGTTCCCACGTGGGCCCAGATCAGATTAGAACTTCACATACACTATTAAATTGCTTCACAGGTTTGCGCAGGTTTCAAATGTAATTTCGCACATGCATTTTGAAAAACTAAAGACAAGCTTGGACTTGAACACACTATCCTCTGCTTCAGAGGCCATAGATCAAACCACCAGACCACCAAAGTAAAATACTAGCTTTATTATCTTGAAATGGCCAAGCTTAACCATTCTAATGTACCTAATAACTTTTTAAATTCACTACACCATTCACTGTTAGATACCTCTACATTATATATGTATACGTGAAATTAAGTTATTATATAACACACGTTATTAGCTTATAATAAGTTAAGTTAATTAGTGGTTTATTGTTTGTGTAATTGGAAACCGAGTTACAACAGACGCCAGTGTTAATATTACTAAAGCGCATAAACAAACAGACGGTTAAGTTAATCTAAACCGTTAATCTAAACTTGTTATTCGGTAATAACTAAGGAAATTACCATATGCTTTCTCCTAGAGCACACCTTTGAAGTGACTTAATTAATTTGTGTTGCTCCGAATGAGAACCCGCCATTTACAATTAAAGCAGTCACAAAATAAGAACGGATAATGTAGTTGGATCCTTTAGGCCCTGTCTGCACTGCGAATTTTTAGTCGCGCGGTTTTTTTCTCGCACATCTGTGTAACACGTTGAACCTTATACGAGTTTCCGCACTGGCGGTAAAAAAATCGCAAGGAAATTGTATGTCATCATC
>NC_133482.1:5404412-5464374 GCF_025370935.1 Choristoneura fumiferana | reverse complement strand
TGATCACGACCCACGAGCCGAGCGAGCGAAGCGAGCGTGCCGCGTCTGCGGCCGGCGAAGTGCCAGAAACCGATATGGCGGCGTTTCATGATATGCCTAGGAATTTCGATCTGCCTAAACTGGCCAATATCACACAAAAGGCGGCGCTTCATGATATGCCTAGGAATTTCATGATCTGCCTATAAGTCACTAGGCAAATCGCTAAACGGTGAGTTTTGAACGATATGGCGGATGTCCCTTAGCCAATTCATGAAATGCGGCATTTCACGATATTGCATTATATCGTGATCTGGCGGATTTTACGATCGGCCGCCGAATACGGTCCAATGGCCTAAATGACATCGCCTGTCACGTAAGAAAATTACGGATTTCGCAATACATTGCTTGTCCAATTAAACTTTAAACTATAGTAAAAATCATAATACAAGTTATTTTCAAAAGTTGTAGAACTCAATTAGCTCAAGATGAAGAGTGGAAGCGCTGGTTAAATTTTTTGCTCTTTTTATAGGGCCCACATTGTAAATGGCCTAGGTTGTATAAACGAATACTGTGCTTATGTAATAATCAAGCTGATCTCTTTCGTAAATAAAATTTGTTAGTAAATCAATGTTGTGAAACAATTACAGAAAGAAACACTCTGTTTTAACTTCGTTTTCTTAATAAACACTTTTGGTTGGTTTCGTCAAAGTGCATGAGTTTCCGTGCGTGCTTGCGTGTTTGAATCACTGTGGGACTGAAAAATAGCGTCTGTTTCCCGAGAGACTTTTAGGTAGAGTCGTCTGACATTTAAATAGTTTGTAGCGCTTTTTGGTTAAAATTTTTACGAAATATTGTTACAGTTTATAAGATGTAAACAAGCAATGAATATAATGTCTTTTTTTAAAGGTAAACGGTTAAAAAAGTCGTAGGTTCGATGTTCTACTTTATATAAGACCAATATGTAGTACTCGACATATAATTAGTACAGTCGAGTTCATAAACTTGTGAGCAAAAGTTTGATTAAAATATCTGAACACGCTTCTACGCCGTTAACAATAGAGTCGTGTTGAGACATTTTTGATCAAAACTTTGCTCACAAGTTTATAAACTCTACTGTACAAATATGAAGAAATCACTATAGAGGTAGGTATACCTAAAGTGTGTTTTCTATACTGCATTCTATGTATTTGGATTGGTGATTAGTTTCTTTTGCGTTGCACACCTTAAACCTTAGGTAGGTATCCATAAGAAAAAGCAACCAAGCAGACTATGCAAACTTTTTTAATATTCACCAGATTTTGTTTGTCGTCGGATACTAACGAGACCGCCTTAATGGGTAGGGTGGGCAGCGCGTGTCGTAAATAACTGAATAACACTTAGTGCGGGGTAATTCACAACATTTTAGGGTCTCCCTGCGGCTATATACGAGCAATTAAGGACGTAACGCCCGTCGCGTGGTCAACTAGTTTACTTTTATAGTTGTCTTGGAGACGTTAATGTTGATGCGGGGGCGGAAGCTGCTGATTTGCGGGGAGTTATGGATGATTAAATAGGGCAAAGATGGTGCGCGATTCTTTGCTACACTACTATACTATACTTTATACTTGTAGTATATATTTATACCCGGATAATTCAGTCGCATGAATAAACTTTGTTAAGCTGGCTTTAGTTGTATGTTAATATTTTTAAGGTTCGATACCTCGCACAGTGAAGCTGAAATATTATATATATACTTAGATCTAAATATTTGATATATGCAAAATAGTATTTGAAATTTTGCATATATAATATATATATATATATATTATATATGCTATCCTATGAAGCAGTGAAAAAATCAAACGTGTCAGCCAGTTGTTTCTTTAGTAAAGATTATAAAAGCTCAAAATGTATGTCTGATCATTTTAAATTATCATAAGAGTTGAGCATAATTACTAACGTTGTTTGACTTGAGTAAAGTTAAGAAGTGCTTCACTGAATTAAATTGCACATACGTTTTACTGAACTCTAGTCTTTCGGTCTAACATTTATAGTGTCACTTGGCCACCAAGTGTCCGCACTGTTAAGTGCTCGTACTTCCACATACGAGTACACTTCATATAAGGTGGCACATCGTCAAACACATTGCACTGGAGTACAAGAAGATTTATAGTTTTTTTTCCCGAATCGACAGTGCAATCATTTGAAAGGTGGATACATAATCATTTTAAGTTTGGGTTTGTAGACAGATACAGTCACGAGCGTTAATTTGGTACCCACTTAAGATCGAATATCTGTCTTTTTGTATGACAATTCGGAGGATTTTTTCACGAAATGGGTCCTAAATTAACGCTCGTGACCGTAAGTATATGTATTTCAACGTCTGTCAATTGTGTTTGTTTCTTGAAGCGATCGGTTGTTTTATGCAATAACGCTGCACTAAGTAAGATACATTTGACGCACATACATTTTGTACTTAACAGATAATCATACCCCGACATCAAACCCCGGCTCGCACCTCTGAGTTTTTCAAAATTCATGTGCGGAATTACATTTGAAATTTACCACGAGCTTTGCGGTGAAGGAAAACATCGTGAGGAAACCTGCACAAACATGCGAAGCATTCAATGGTGCGTGTGAAGTTCCCAATCTGCACTGGGTCCGCGTGGGAACTACGGCCCAAGCCCTCTTGTTCTGAGAGGAGGCCTGTGCCCAGCAGTGGGACGTATATAGGCTGGGATGATGATGATGATGAGATAATCATACGCTTGCTGCTGCGCTCACCGCTTAAGACAATACAGTACAATACAAGTATTCTTTATTGATATATACCTCGTTGAGTTTCTTGCCGGATTCTTCTCAGCAGAGGTTTTTCCGAACCGGTGGTAGATTTTTTTGACATTCATAAGTGCTTGTTATAGCCTAAATTGAATAAAGATATTTTGACTTTGACTTTTGACTGACTTGACTTTGACTTTTGACTTTGACTTTTGACTTTGACTTTTGACTTTGACTTTTGACTGACTTTTGACTGACTTTTGACTTTGACTTTTGACTTTGACTTTTGACTTTGACTTTGATCACCAAAAGCAGTACAGAGACATTACAAAAAATAAAAAAATAGGTAGACAATGTTTGGTAATTATCTGTACAAAATTTGATGTGCGCTTTATTTGTGTACACAATGGAGGGTACATGCACGTTACATACTTAAATACATACATCTTTGTGTGTTCGCGGTCGCCACTCAAGCACTTTCTGTCCCAACGGTTATCTGCATTTCGAGCGATGTGGCCCGCCCTTCGCTACTTTAACTTGCATATTCTTTGAGCTATGTCAGTTACAATCCTACACAACTCTGTAAATTATTTACTAGAAACACACCTATACAACATACTTCACGTGACCGAAAAAATAAAAACAAAAGAGACGACATATCTATAAAATTATACTACGGTGTGCAGCGGGAATCGGATTGCGGATCGCTGCAGGAAGACGTCGACCGAGTGTTTCAGTGGAGTATTGAGAATGGGCTTCTCTTTAATGTATCGAAGTGTTCTTTGATGACGTTCAGTCGTGCCCGTTATCCGATTCATGCCACTTACATGCTGGGGTCCGAAACTATTGTTCGCGTTGATAGCGTGAAAGATTTAGGAGTTGTATTCGATTCACATCTCAGCTTCCACGAGCACACGAAAAAGCTTGCCACGGTTTGCTTTCGGAGGCTGGGATTTGTAGTCCGAAATTCACGTGACTTTACTGATCCTCGGATAATAAAATTAGTTTACACTGCTCTGGTCAGAAGTAAACTAGAGGCAGGCTCCGTGGTATGGAATCCTCACGAGTCTACTTACGCCTTACTTCTAGAGAAAATCCAAAAAGCGTTTCTCAGATTTCTATACAAAAAAACGCATGGGTAATACCCGTTCTTGTACCCTACCAAGTTTCTGCTTGGTATACTGGGATTTAAGTCTCTGAAGTAAGACGTAATTATATGCTCCTAATGATATCTTGTAGGGGCCTTGCGCGGGGAATGTGACAGTGTCGAGCTAGGGGCGCAGCTGTGCGTCTGTACGTTCCGCCTCTCACAAAATTTAACTTCAGGCCTCGAGACCACCCTCTGCTGGCACTGCCACCGGCGCGCACCGCCGCTCGCAAGCAGTCGCCACTGGTCCGAGCGCTGCGCTACGTCAATGCCCTCCTAGCATCAGTGCCCCAGTGTGATGTATTGGCAGGTTGTTGGAGAAGAGTGTGCGATGAATGTTTGAAGTTCTGTGAGATGATGGATGCCCGTCCGTCGTCATGTTATTGTTAATTTTGTAGTATTGTTATTATTATTATTATTACTTATATTTTGATTTTTTTTTGTCTTACTCAGTGCTTTGGTGTCAAACTGTTATGCTGTGTGAGTTTTTACAAATAAATAAATAATAAATATCACGCCATAATTTAACTGGGTTTGTTAGAGTTACATCTAAAAATCGCACAGTATTTACATAGTAAGAGAAGAGAAGTAGGTTCACTACAAACAAAAGTACATCGCGCGGCTTAAATGTATGCGCGCCGGTTGGCGCCGGTAAGCACGCACCCGGCGCACGCACACACTGATAATTTAAGAAGGATTAAGTTTTCTGTAGTCAAGGCTGCGCTGAAGTAGGTGCCGTACGTTTTGCTCGTCTTGCGCTCGCTTCGCGAGATGATCACCTTTTACGTTCGCGTACTCGTACGTTTACGTATTCTTTTGTATTAGGTATAATTGTAAATTAGTAGTATATAAGTGTAGTGTAATAGTTTCGTGCTGGGACACATAAAAAAATAATAGATACCTACCTACCTATAAACAATACAGTTATAGTATTATGTGTAGGTAAACATGAGTAGTATGTACACAGTCGCCATCACCACTTCAGCGAATTTATAAATAATATTTTTAAATTTTGTATAATAATAATAATATAGCGTCATAGAATCTTGTTTGTCTAGACACAGATATAAGACAATTTTAAGTTAACTTTCATAGTAAAATTATTTGCCGGTAGGTAATTAAGTAATCTAAAATAGACATCGACAACCGTAAGCGTCCGCGCCGGAGTAGGCAGTTAAATCTCCTAAAGGGTCAGAGTGTGCATACTATTCCTCTTTTATTATGGTATTTAAAAATAAAACACTAACGAAAATATGGCTAGAACATCTACGTATTCAGTTCACAAATTATCTCGTCGTCCGGCCTTGGATATCATCGCGTTACGGCCTCGGATCTCATCTCAATGACATTGTTCAGGGAAAACTGTATTTTCAACTAGAGCGATACGTTATCTAAGTCCATGTACAGTTATCTGGGGTATAGCCAGTAGTCATAAAATTCTCTGACGGAATTATAGCGAACAATATACATTTGCCTCTCGTAAAATAAAGTTCCCCGATAAAATTGTTTTGGCGTTGTGACGTGGTTCGGGTCTTATGACTGGGTATTATCTTTATTGCTAAAGTATTGAATTACTGTAAAGTTCATGTGAGAAATTTGACAAATAAAATGTTATGAGATCACCGGTACTTACGAAAGGCGCCATAATCATATTTCGACGTAAATCCAAAGTGATTCTATATGAGTAAGTGTGAAACAAAAAACAATCGATTAAAATAATACATTGTAATTCAAGCTCTGGCCGAAAAATAAAGTACATTAAGATTAAATAACTATACTTACAAGTAAGACAAGGTAAATTTACTTACAAAATATATAGTTTTCAGGAAAATATGGGGTCCCTTGGTTAAATATATAATTAAAAACATCCTAAAGAAAAATACCGACTTAATAATAATACAAAAGAATATCAACTTAGCTTTGACACTTTAGTAGATAATGTACAAGTAGTGGAGTCACTCTACGACGTTGGTTGCTGCCGAACCCGTAAGAAAAAGCTCACAAATCCAGTTTCGGTTTCGGTAACTAGTATCGGCGCATTTTCTGAACCAAATTTTCATTTTCGAAACCGAAACTTCACTACGCCGAAACTGGCAAAAACCGAAACTAAATAGTCGTATCTCAATCTTTAAATACTCTTTAATACATACGTATTTTTCCATATTTCGCTAGGATTCGAAGAAAAAAGTTAGTTGAACAGAAATCGTTATGATGAAAGAGACTTACAATACATAAAATAAGTTGTGTTAGAAGAAAAAACTGTAAAAAAATAATACCGCAAAATCTCGTCCAAGTCTAACAGCCTTATTCATAAAAAGTTAGAGCCTCCTTGAAGGCTCCTTGAAGGCCCGATGCTAAAAAACATGATTCATAAACGTCTGTTAGCGCTAATCAGTCGATCAAGGCTCTGCTAAAGTTAGAGGACCGTAGACCCTCCTTTATCTCCCTGCTAAGTCACAAAATGGCCGCCAAAAGTTTGAACAGCTGACTTTGACAAGAGCAAAAAACCATACCGAAGATATTTTAGTGAAGGGTGAAGTTACGCAAAGATTAAAAAAAAAACAGGAAAAAATATTTTCAGGAATTTGTATTTAAAAATCCTCTAAATTAGCAACAATAAATTAACAATAAATATGAAAAAAAAATTAGGATGATTAACATAATTATGGCTTTTTGCACAACATAAACATGCGGATCGGAAATGGCGGGAAAACAAACTATTAACTATTTTTTTCCTGCTAATTTGCTGTCACTGCTGTCAATTTTTTTTTTAATTATCGATTAGGCCATTTTTTGTCTTTAATTTGTCAAGGTGGCCAACATAACGCATCTAATCCGTCTATCAGCGGCTCAACAACTAGCAGACTGCTAGCAAGCGTTTATGAATCATACTTCTTGACAACCGTCTAACAAGCTTAATCAGTCTGCTAAGTAACAGACCGATCAAACCTCAATTAAGGATTTTTTATGAATAAGGCTGTAAGTATTTATCTGTTTATTTCAGCCAAGTCTATGCCGTATATGCCAGCCTAAATAATATCTTGGCTTCACTCGACATCGGACACGCCAAATAGTGTACAGCCTACGCGTACAGTACAGTACAGTCCACATTCAAACAACTATAAAATATGGAAAGTGGGAAAATTATTGAAAATGTACAATCTAAAGCCCTAGCCGTTGGTGTTTTTAGTTATTGCGAAGTAATTGTGACCGTTACTAATAATACTATGGTAGATAGAATCTCAGGCAATGTGGCAGCATAGAAATTAGGTGCTTATTGTAAATATGAATAATAAACGCAGAGAGTATAAAGTACACGAATTTTTCCTGGTAACTTTAGTATCCAATAGGGCATAAGATATTTAACAATTTACCCTATAGATAGATTGTACACTTTGAAAACACGAACACGATTTCGAAACCCTTGATAAAAAAAGCTATCTTTAAAAAACAAAATGAACCTTTGCCAAAACGACATCAATATTTCCCAAAAGGTCTGAGTTTTTGAAAATTAAAACTAGGCAAGCGAATGGTTTTTACGACGTATTACTTTACGTTTTTAGACTATTTGTTTTAATAAATGCAATTTTTAAAACCGATCCACTTGATTCTTTGCATAATGTCTAATATAACACCACAATCTTACAAAAATTCTATCGTGCCGTGTTTGATTCCGTGATTGTTTACTAACGAAGATGGTGATGAGCAATTGGAGGAGCGGTGATGAGCTCCATCCGGTTCAATTAAGATTAACACCAGATACGTTTTCACGTCAGTGCTTTGTACTATCGGCAAAAGGATCGCATGGACAATGAGCCATCATAATAGCACGTAACCGTTAAAATACTTGCGTTGTTGTTAATTTTTCACGGCATAAAATGTGGATAAGATTAACCCCCTGTTTCACCATCCATTGGTTAAATTTATCTGACGGATATTAATGTGATGCCATCTCTGTTTGTTTTGTTTGAATAGACGGAGACGGCAACCGTCAAATAATATTAGTCAATGGATGGTGAAACAGCCCCTAGAGTCAAATGTTTTTTATAATGGAAGGATTGAACTTAGGGTTGGTACGATTATTTGTAACACCCGTTATTAGGTTTTTATGTGATATGTAACAAACTACGAGTGTTATCGAATTATTAATTGTTTTACGTGCCAACAAATTGCTTGTATTACTGACTAAAAGGCATACAAACAATAAAATTTAAAAGTACCAAATGCGTACCTATCTGTTTTTAATCAAATCAATGCAAACGAAACCTATACGATCGTTAATTATCAATTAGGTACGTTCGGATCGACTCATATTTTTCCATATTCATGAATAAATTTCACAAACTAAACGTTCCATAAACAATAACACGACGAGCAATCAGTTAATAAAAATTGATTTATACGCTTTCATTCAGTCCGCAAAATAACAGTTTGTCCGCAATTATTTTGTTGACGCTACGCTGTATCGGAATCGATACTGAGTTAATGAACTATCACTCCTCGGTGTTCGATGAAACAAATTATATTCAACGGTTAATTGGAATTCTTCTCGTTATTGCGGGCTTCTGCCAGTCTCACGTGTCCTTCGGTATTTTTATTACGTCGACTGTACTGTTGTCGGTTTACTTCTCAATTGCCGCATTGTGTGTCGAATGCTAGTAGTTTCATAACGTAAAACTGCGTATACAGTACAGTGGCTACGATCTACTTCACATAATTTCAAAAAATATTGGTTAAAATATTGGTTATATATATTAGTTGTAATGATGATGAAAACGCGGGTAGTTGTGTGCCGGTGTCAGTTTCGTCGGGTAGTCGCGCGAGCAGAGCGGCGGCGTGTTGCAGCAGCCGCTGAGTCGCATTGCTCCGAAGACGAAGGGCTACGGATTAGCCCGAAACATGTCGAGCTAAACTCGATTTAAGACGTGAGTTATCCGGGTCAATATTTTTAATATGAGTGAGTCTCACGGTAGTTTCATGTTCAAAAAATATTGGCTTTCATTATTTCATAAGTACTGGCAAAATGTTTAAACGTGGGAAAGACAAACTAGGTACCTACTCGGACGTTGGATTCAGCAAAAAAGAACACTTTTTTAAGCCCGTGCCTTGTCGACGTTACGCCGCATCTTTCATCTTCCGCAATGCTCAACAGTGGACGTCCTACGTCCGTACACGTGGCTATGATAATGATGATGATGTACACTGTGTGTTTATATTCGTCTGTTTAGTTTATTCTAGTGTACTCGTACAAGAATGAATAATGAGCTGAATAAAAATAGATAAATTTTGATTTTGATTTCCAACAGCGTAAATAAGCGTAAACAATTTGTTAGAGAAAGTAATTTGTACATTTTTCACGAGGCTTAGTAGGATTACGGGGATGACGTTGCTCAGCTTTCGTCCGTTTGTGCTTTTATTTTAGGAGATTTTTCTCAAGATGAACTGAAGATAGACGAATATGGTGTCTTTAAATTAGACTTGAGTTACAGCGTCGTGTTCATACTCTCATATTAAAGTAAGTAAGCCTTAATACTTTTCTTCGAGCATTAGACATTTGTCTAAGGAAATAAATTACTTTATCATAATGAGTCTCCGGTTTTTAATCCCCGACGCAAAAATATGTATGTTATAAGTTTGACTTCATTGTCTGTCTTGTCTGTGACACCGTAGCTCTTGTTGTTGTTGTTTCTTTAAAAAAATATGGCTCTGTCCATCGGAGGACAATTTTGCTAGTGTCTAGTAGTTTTTGCCGTTGTACGGTAAAAAAATTCTAGAAAACGAAATATGAGAGGTAATGGTGGATGAACGATGACAGCGCGAATCACACCGTAGCTCTTAAATGTATTTGTTTACGTGACAGTGAGTTTCTTTGCGTTGGTACTTAGCTAAGTTTCATTAAAATCGTTCCATCCATTTAAGAGCAACGATGCCTCAGATAGGACAGAGATTTTGGCGTCAAACTGTTGTATGTCATAACATACAACATTTTTGCGTTGGGGTAATAACCTAACTTAACCAACAAAAAGTTCGAAAACCCCATCTTTGTCACTTCAAAGTTCAATATGTCAAAAACGGCTTAACCGATTTTGATGAAGCATGTCTAAGAATCATCGCTAGAAAAACCTGATTTCAAATAAAACCCGCATTTAAATCGGTCCCACCCTTTTGAGAGCTACGGTGCCACAGACAGCCGCACAGACACACATAGCGGTCAAACTTATAACACCTCTTTTAGCGTCAGGGGTTAAAAAATCAGCTTGTTTTTTTTTTGTTAACAACAAACGCAGCGTACCGCGATCCATTTCCTGTAAATGTACGTTTAAAACTACTGTTTGCTATTTAATGGAGCGATATCTTTAAAAATGTCTCTTATTATTGCAAGATCAATTGCGTAGTTTACAATAAAGGTTATCCCAACAACAATACGCTTTAAAATTGTTAAATCCGCATTGAGATTTCCAAAAAACGTATAAAAATCTCACAAACAGTCAAATATTGAAAAAATTAAATTGAGTCGCCTGTTTTTATTTCTATTGTGTTGTAAGTACATCAAGGTAACTGCAGATCTTGTTTTTTACGTAGGTAGTATTTGGATATCTCTTATACCTAGTTTTGCTCTCAGATTTCACATCAAGGCTATGAGGTGTATGAAAAACATTAGGAAAACAGCAATGACACACACACTTAAAGTTGCGGCAAGCCGCAACGCTGTTTTTCAGTGGGACCCGTGCAAGTTGCATTGCCGGCCCTCCATAACATTTTAGGTGGAATTGTACAGACCGGACCAGTATTTTATAATACCGAGTTAAGTGCTAACCCAGGTTTAAGTGGTTTTAAATACGTACGGAACTCCCGTAACCCCCTCAAAGTTCCACTGTATGAAACTAATTACGTAATTAATCACACAACCGAACCAAATTGACCTACAGACACTCGGTCTTGAATATTTTGCACCGCAGACAATATTCAGTGGCTCCCAGGATTCCCATTGAGCACTCAACATTCAATAAACGATGCCTTTGTCCCAACGTCTTGAGAATTTGGAGAGACAAGGTTGTAAATAGTGAAGCTCTGTCATGTGCAAATGTTGAGTTATGCTCGATGTCGTTTACAGGATTGCGCTTGAAGGGAAATTCGTCCAAGAAAATGGACTACGTTGTGTCGAGACGAGAGGAAGAATGTCACATTTTTAGTTTTTGTAGACCGCGCATAAAAACAATTAGGTGTTATTTATGTAATATTTACATGCATTACTTCAAAGATAAATTCATATGTTACTGAATGTGATACTGTATTTTTTTTAAATTAGAAACACAAACTAATGTAGTGTATTTCATGTTTGTAGACTTAGCGGTAGAAGTTTTGGGATTTTATACATCGCACTCCTGGATCAAGAGTATAATCTAATTAAAATAATACTGATAACGAAGTCTAAATCACAATTAGTTAAGTAGTAGTGTTTTGAGTTGATATACTCTTTATCTAGGAGTGCGATACATCCTAAGCCCTCAGAAATATTGGAATAAAAAGTAACTTATGTGTTATTATATGCAAGACACAGCTATCTACATACCAAATTTTACTCAAATCCTTCAAACTCTTGAGCACGAGTGAGTAACAAACAAACACACGAACTCACAATTTTTTACATTTTTAATGTGAGTAACACTATAGTTTTGCAGCTCTTCATTTTTATAATTCAACAATCGCCAAGTAGTTAGCACTAGCGCCACTGGCAAGCAGTTTAAGTGGCTGCACATCACAAAGGCGCATTATAAAGTTAGCGTGGAGCGCTTCGCTGTTTGGTTTGTCAAGCCCACTGGTCCTGCTTTTATTTAACTGTTCTATCCTACATTTAATTTTGTGTGAAACAGCTTAAGCTACAATAAACAAGCTACTAGAGTACAATATGTCGTTTTAAAATCACATCATTTTAAATAATATTGCTTCACATTTATTTCAGTTCCTTTCGTAACTTTTTCTGATAGAAATAAGGCTAAATACTTTTTAAATGCAAATGGAAAAAAAAATACAAATTGCGACAAAGTAATTTAAACTACAGAGTATAATTGTTTTGACAAGCTCCATTCAACAATACTTTATTTCTCGAATTATTTACGTAATTTGAATGTTCAATATCATTTAGACAAAATGTCGGAAAAAGTTTGTTACTGAAAGTATCTAATTTTACTAACAAGCTGAGACAAATTTGTTTACAAAACCATCTCTAAATGTTTTGTACCAACATCGTTATCAAGACCGGTCAAAGATTTTTATGTAGGTCACTACAGGGCGTTTAATAGAGTCGATTCGATATCATCATCATCATCATCATCATCATCCAGCCCATACACGTCCCACTGCTGGGCAAAGGCCTCCTCTCAGAACAAGAGGGCTTGGGCCATAGTTCCCACGCGGGCCCAGTGCGGATTGGGAACTTCGCACGCACCATTGAATCGCTTCGCAGGTTTGTGCAGGTTTTCTCACGATATTTTCCTTCACCGCAAAGCTCGTGGTAAATTTCAAAAAACTCAGAGGTGCGAGCCGGGGTTCGAACCCACGACCCTTTGCTTGAGAGGCGATAGGTCAAACCACTAGGCCACCACGGATTCGATATATCAGCAGTTAATATAGCAGTTGCTCGAACTCAGCGAGCCAAGCGTTCGTGCGAATGCGTAGTGCCAACGTTTCACCGAACAGGAACATCTAGCCAACATTTTGGTATTCTGGACAAATCATCGCATCAATTTGCTTCGACCGAGCTTCCCTGCTCGGCCTGCACTACAACCGATACATGCGTCGTCCTAGTATATCGTTCAGTCCCTTTCCTATTAGACCAGTCAAAAAAGGACATACTCATTGAAAAGCAAAAGATGGCATCCGCATTAGCCATATGATACATATTGCTGTAGCATTTGCGGTAGAAAATCTGTAAAAGCGAAACCAACTGGTGTTTAATGGGAATCGCAACTTTGTTTTGTTGTTAATATTTATTTAAAAGTGACGAATGACATAGAACAATTTTATTGACTTATGGCTTTTGCGTAATCTTGAAAGGTGCGACATGGTTGGGACTCATCTCGTTTAGGCGGTGGTGAGGAGTCCGTGACAACGGGACGATGCAGATGGAAGCATCCTGAGAAGCTTAAATATAAGATAGTATACATTATATATAACAGATACCTACTCACTTTTCTAGAGGAATAAAAAAGCAATTTATAGAATATTTTCGTCTATGAACACAAACACGTATTTAAAAATCAGAAATGAAAGCAAGTTGAAAAAATATGGGTACATTACAATCGCCCTCAAATTGAACGGTTTCGGTTAGATATATATAGGTACTTACTGGATTCCGTCCAACACGAAATTTACAAGACTACTCGTCAAATTAGTGAGCTGTAAAATAAATATCTCGTATTCATAATCTAAGTTATTCGTTCCTTTCTAACATTTTTTCAAGACGATATTTCAATCAATATAAATGTCAATATCATTTATTTGTGAACATAGGTCAATAATTTCCTTATCTACTTAACGTACTCTTTTTTAGCTCGGATTTTTCTTATTAAATACTTATTATATCATCTTCTGTAATTTTTAAACGGATTTACTGAATTTTTAATTAGTTTCTTGCTCACCGTAAATATCCGACACGATTCAAAGAACTAAAGTTTCCTCAACTATGCAAGTTTGCGGTACTCTCTTGAGTGATTCATCCGGTTCTTACAGATTGTGTACACAGATATAGCGAGTTTTAGAGCGAGCGAAGTCGAGAAGTATTCTAATCTAGTAGATTGTGCGGTCCTAACAGGGCCGGATTAACCATGCCCGGGCCCTCTATGCAATTCTTGGGGCCCTTTCTCAGCCCGTTTGAAGATCATCGGCTCTTTTTAAGTTTAAGCTATATCCAATAAACTAACAGCATGCGTTGAATAATTGCAATAATACCTATTATAGTTGAAGATATTAGTTGTTACTCTATGATACATTTCAGTTTTCTTTTTACGAACGCAGGGTCCTTGAGGCGGAGCCCCTAGATAGTTGTTTTCTCCGCCCAATGTTTAATCCGGCCCTGGATCCTTAGAAACGCGTTGTTTTCAAACTAGGCTGCCGAGCGCTTGGTTGATGGTGGACAATGAAATGTTCAGTAAAGTTACCACTAGTTGCAACGAAACTAGCTGAAATGGGGAAAATTAAATTCATTTGTACCTACTGAAGATTAGTCTACCTAACACCGTACGAAAGCGGGTCAACATCAAATATGTAGGTACTCTGCGTATACGGTTTTGTTGTGGATTCGACCCTTTGGGATGTAGCCTTGTTGCCGATTGGCGATTGTTTAGTATGTAATGTAGGTGTAATTGTTAGAACATGGTCTATACAAAATTAAATACGGGGCTTTTTTTAGAACTAGCTGATGCCCGCGGCTTCGCCATTTTTATTTTATTTTAACCTTGTCTGACAATAGCGAACACAACAAAAAATAATTTTCTAATTTGGTGACGTCGTCGTTCAGAACTTATGCGTGTACATGCATTACGGATTTAGTATTACGTTTTTAAGTAAGGTAGGTATTCGTTTTTATAGTGTGTGTGTGAGTTTCGGTTAATTAAAGACAAAAATACATAATAAAAAAAGTTTTGTATCCGTTATTAATATTGATAATACAGGTAAGTCAGTTAAGTACCTATAAGTATTCATTTTCACGTAAGTATTTAGTTAGAAGAGAAAAAAAAAAAGTGAATTCAAAAGAACTCCTAATTATATCGTACCTACTGGCGGTGCTCCTACCTGTCTACGGCAAATTAAGTCCCGGTACCTAAGTGTTATAATTTAAATTAAATACCTATATTCTCTTTTGAAAAATTTGTGGTTTCCTCATATTTCGATAATGTTTAACAGATAGTGTTATCGTGGTAAGTATCGTCACATATACACTTTCATAGTATCTACCTACCTACGCTCCTAAGAGATATCGATGCAACTTCTAAAAAAAAGTTGCCGTTCTCAATTTTGTTTTTGTAAATATTTGGTGTGACATAAGTCGGTCTTTTTTTATTTGCTAAGGATCCCTAGAATCACTGGATTCCCTCGGTCTTATTACTAAGAAACCCGCTGGGATGCCAGTAATCGTGGGGGTGAACGGAACATTCGATCCACCCGTTCCAGGAATAATTAAGCTTAATGTGTCAGTGGCTTTCTGGGGGTTTGGCCGCGCCGAGTGAATATAACGGTAAACACTGCCGAAGGAAATGGACTAGGTACTAATATTGTTATTTTGCAGTGATGATATAAAAATTAATATTTAAAATAAATTAGTACTTAAAAGTAAATTCTTTTATTTAAAAACAATGTTAACTAACCTTGTACAATTATGAGTTTACATACATAAAAAGAACTTACCTAAGATAACTTAACTAACTGTAACTTAAAATGCTTTTCTAAATCTGTTCAAGTCATATAATTTATTATTTATGCTATTTTATTTCAAATATTAAATACTCGAGATATAGTCATTTAATCAGCATTCGTTTACTAAATGTATCATGTGTTTTTTTGACAAGGATTTTATTTTACTACACTGTATTATCCATCTGCCAATACGCAATATTATTCAAAAATCTGATCGCGTTGCTCAGGCTAAATCAGGTTTGTTTTCTAACTTTTCCATATTTCAATATAGTAGAAGATACAAGCCTACATCGATCTTCATCGGTCTGATAATAAAATGAATTGTATTTTATAATACATTTAGTATATATATTAGAAATGGTTTTGCTAGAAAAATCCTGCACAAGCAATTTTGTTCACAATAAAACAACGCTTATGTTGTATACAATTTTGTTCTAATATCTAATCAAGTGAAAGTAACTAGCATCGACATAAACTGTTTAAGTTTATACCTACCTACCTGGCAACCCAGTAGTTCCTCCAGGTAAACAATAGCAAACCCAACGTTTACATACTCTATAGGTTTTATACTTGAAGTGAATATAACATTTTATTATTATCTCGATGATGCAACATAAATTTATTTAAAAACATTTTTTTTTAAATAATTAAAAATATCCTGTCCTGGATTTTTTAAGTAAATCCATTTCTAATATATTTTCTTGTATACTTAATTTATTATAAAATAGGTTTCATTCTGTTCTCAGACCGGTGAAGATCTTTTCAAGTTCGGATCTTAGACCAATATAATTTGTGTTTGTCAGTATTCAGTATTGATTTATTGCAACACTTTTTACAAATAAAAAACATTACATTAATTAATTAAACATAACAGCTAAGTACCTATGATACCACTTATAATTTTTAAGAATAGTATAATTTAAGGTTGAGTAAGGTAGGTATCGAAATAAACTATACTTTCATCTAGTTTAAATTTAGAACTGTCAAACGATGCATTTGATCAAATTTTAGTTGCTGAAACGATTGTAAACCCAAAAACTCAAATTCATCGATAGAGATCATCGTACTGACGAACCGAAATCCGAAGAGCAGTGTTCACCATTTCACTGATTTTATTCAAAAAATGTCGATATTTATGATGCAATCGGAAAAAAGCATCGGGCGTTTGTGTGCAAAAAGTCAAAGGGGAAAACCAATTTGGCTTTGCATACGGTTCCGGTTTCCGCGGGAATTTATAATATCATTGTATTTGTTCGAACGACCGCAACCGATTGCTTAAATTTGACGCTTCCTTTTTTGTTCGACTGGATAGCAAACGAGCAAGTGCGTCTCCTGATGGTAAGAAACCTCCAAACCACCCTTCCTCCTCCTTTTACCATAATCCTAATCCTTTACAACAATTTCTTTTTCCCCCTGTTTCCAATCAATACCTACTGATTTATCGAGCCCTAATTTTTAAGGGTTCGGGCGTATTTATACTGTTTAAATTTGTTTATGCCTCGTGCCATCTTTGTAAATCTTAAAATCTTCGATAAAACATCGTGTTCAAAATTTCAGTGCTGAAGTTTTAGTTTAAATCCCATCCTTCATTGTTCTTTTTATTTAAAACAAAAACATTTTTTTTTATTCCACACAACCTTACGTTGTTTTTTTGTATAGAATTTTGCAAGTAGTTATCGAGTTACAGCAAAAATGTTTCGAATAAAGATTTAATTTTGTTGTAAAAATTTAGGATCATTAAAGTTGTCTTTGCTTCCCAATTTTTGTGCATTGTCTAGAGATTCCAAAGACCAGTCCGTGGTGAATTAAAGAATTGTTTAAAGGGAAGCCCACAGTACCTAACATTTATTATGTAACTATTTTGTACTTAACCTAGTTTAGAACGTATCAAAGCCACTTTGTCGAGCCCATACCATTGTTTAGCGAACAAGAATACGCTTCAGCCCGAGGCCATAACTATAGCCTGTCTGCCTTCATATATATCTTAATGATTGACACAACCTCCCGGATATCAGACCCTTCCGAACAAAACCGGACGATACTTCCGCAGCTGCTCCCTCTATCATAGAGATCTCTCACTCATTTACCCGTACGCAGCGAGCCGTGGCCAATTCGGCCTCACTGTCCAATTACCACTCATGTTTACATAATACCTAAATCCAACATCCCGGGCTCCGGGATTCCCTCAAGCACCCCGTAACCCTCAATTGTCGTGCGAATCCGATCCCGCATTTTACGACTCCGGGAACTTCTCGGCAATTATGGCTGCCGGAAATTAAACAAAGGCTTGACCGCAGCAAAGGCCGCAGTTTTATTATGCGAGCCGGCGGCCGGCGCGCCGTTAGTGACGACAGGATTAATTGAATGCGATAGAAAATATAGAGCTTTTTCATTGACGAATCTTTTTCAACCCCCGACGCAAAAAGGAGTGTTGTATAAGTTTGACCGCTATGTGTATCTGTCTGTCTGTCTGTGGCACCGTAGCTCTTGAACGGTTGGACCGATTGAATGCGGTTTTTTTATTTGAAACCAGATTTTTGAGCGATGGTTCTTAGATATGTTTTATCAAAATCGGTTCAGCCGTTCTTGAGATATTGAATTTGAAGTCACAAAGTCGGGGGTTTCCAACTTTTTGTTGGTTAAGTTATAATGAACTTTTCTTGGAATTGAGAAAGATGCATTATTTCAGGCGACTACCTCTATGATTAAGCAGGTCTCACATAAAAATGGTCTGTTTAGATTTTTTTAACATAGTTTAGCGTACTCGCACAATTTCCCTTTAATAACATTGTAATTTGTAATTAAATGAGTATTCTCAATTGTTTTTGGTAAAGCTTCTAACAGCTATTCACAATTGAGGTTTGATCGTTGTTACAGACTGATTAAGTTGTTATTGTCAAGTTACATAATGAACTGTTTGTTGAGCTTGATAGACTTGAGTTAAATGTATTGATGTGATTAATTTTGCAATGTACTTATTTCATATAATAGTATCACACTATGTAATTGTTATTTATTTAACATAAATGTTTAAGCGTTGCACTTAATTTATCAATAAAAGATTGTTTACATATCTGTTAATTAAGATGAGTATTCTCAATTGTTGTTTGAGTAAGGAGCTAGGTTATGTTGTAAATATGTGAGGGTAAAACTACCTGTAAACTTGTACGAGTACATAAATGTATATCGTATGCGAATATTAATTTACCAAAACAAGGGATTGAAATTAAACGGCTTCATAAGCGGAATTTGTTTCAATTAAGGAACACAAGATCGTTGTGTACGTTTGGAATATTAGGTAGCAAATTGTTAGTAACTTTGTGATTATAATTTGATTTGTTGAACACGAGGTAGATATAATATTGTTGTAAATCAATGGAATGTACTATTTTGTGTATAAAATCTTAATTACGTTAAATGCGAAGAGTACTTTACTTTAGCTATATCTCTTCTTCTTCGTGGTATTGTTAATTTCTGAAGGTCGTGCCCGTGTGCCTTTGCCAGGTGGTGGCCTTTACGGATACGTTGACGAACTGCTTCCACACCCCTCTGTTCAGCGACATACGTACACACGTTACGCATTTTATGTGTGGGCGTATATGTTTCTTTTTAGCCGTATTTGGAAAACAAAATGATTATGTAAAAATATATACATAAATGTATAATACATTGTATATATTTTAATTGGGCTTCCTTTTACTATTCAGTCGAGCACCAAGGACGGATTTCGCAAAATATGTTGTGGGATACGGAATTCTCCAGTGGGGCAAAGACGCGAACGTAACTAGTTCTTAATACCATAGTAAAATAGAAGAAGTAAGTTCACTACAAACAAAAGTACATCGCGCGGCTTAAATGTGTGCGCGCCGGTTGGCGTTAGTACGCATGCATTCGCCGCACGCACACACTGATAATTTAAGGAGGATTAAGTTATCTTTAGTCAAGGCTGCGCTGTCGTTGGTGACATACGCTTTGATTTCAGCTCGCTCGTCTCGCGCTCGCGATCACCTTTTACGTTCGCGTACTCGTACTTACGTATTTTTTTGTATTAGGTATAGTTGTAAATTAGTAGTTTAAAAATGTAGTGTAATAGTTTCGTGCAAGGAAACATGAAAAAATAATAGATACCTACCTATAAGCAACTATATTAATAATGGAAAGAAATGGACCGCGAAGGAATTTTTTCTGCTTTCGGCTGCCTCAACAATTCTGGTCTCATCATCATCATGTCAGCCGAAAGACGTCCACTGCTGGACATAGGCCTCCCCCAATCCTCAACAATTCTGGTCTATTCTTAGAAAACCACCAATAATTATAATTAGGCATCTTGCCATTTCTTTGTATCGTTGTATATAGTTATACCCTTGGAGTGGCAAGCGTATTATGTGCAGGTTAACATGAGTAGTAAGTACACAGTCGCCATCGCCGCTCCGGCGAATTTATAAATATTATTTTAAATTTAGTATAAAATAATAATATAGCGGCATGGAATCTTGTTTGTCTAGACAGAGCCATAAGACAATTTTAAGTTAACTGTCAGACTAAAATTAATTGCCGGTGGGAAATTAATCTAAAATCGAAATTGACAACCCTAAGCGTCCGCGCCGGAGTAGGCAGTCAAGTATCCTAATGGGTCGGAGTTAACAACTTCTCCTATTTTACTATGTCATACGTACTATGTTACCACAGTCTCCAAATCAGGCTCTTCTAGTTGTGATTACTATCGCATGCTACCGGGTGTCTTTTCAACTGTTGTCTTCCAAACTGTATTCACCCTTCTTCTCATTCAAATTAACTAGAATAGAATAGAAATATGTTTATTCAGACAAAACACCATGACAAAAAAAAGAAAAAAACATTTACAAAATGATAAACCCTTATTCATAAACGACAATCAAACCTATTTAGTTAAAATGCGGCTAAAAATCGTTTGTCTTATCTTCACTTCGACATTTGTATTTGTTAGAAAGACAAAGCATTTGTTACAAGTTAACATAGGCTTTTAAGTTTATGAATAAGGGGAAAGAAATAGAACACAATAATGATGTGTAGCCGAAATGATCTCTACTCAGCGGTGCCTTTTAGGGCTGTTCAAAGCTGAAGTGAACCGGCTCATGTCTACGCATATGATATCTCTGGTGGTGGTGATATCTCTGGTGGTATTTACGTTAAAAAAAATTTTTTTCTTCGTCTTGACTGGGGCCTGTAAAAACAATGAGTATCACCATTTTCAGCCTAACAATACAACGGTAACGTTTAACGTTGGTTGGAAAAACTGCTTTAGCACAGAAAAGGCCTTTTTTTCTGTCATTTTCATTTCTATCGAAAATACAAAATACAAAAATTTGGAGTTGAAATAAAAAAAATACAAAAAGACTCCAAAAACCAATCTTAATTTTAATTTCTATCTATTATATCAAATTTTATGTTTCAATTTATAATTGACTTTCAGAAAATACATATTTACTTTTGTTTTGCCAAATATTCGTCATCATCAGCCTATATCAGCCCCCTACTGAGCATAGGTCTCCTCTCAGAATGAGAGCGCTTGGGCCGCAGTTCCCACGTGGGCCCAGATCAGATTAGAACTTCACATACACTATTGAATTGCTTTACAGGTTTGCGCAGGTTTCAAATGTAATTTCGCACATGCATTTTGAAAAACTAAAGACAAGCTTGGACTTGAACACACTATCCTCTGCTTGAGAGGCCATAGATCAAACCACCAGACCACCAAAGTAAAATACTAGCTTTATTATCTTGGAATGGCCAAGCTTAACCATTCTAATGTACCTAATAACTTTTTAAATTCACTACACCATTCACTGTTAGATACCTCTACATTATATATGTATACGTGAAATTAAGTTATTATATAACACACGTTATTAGCTTATAATAAGTTAAGTTAATTAGTGGTTTATTGTTTGTGTAATTGGAAACCGAGTTACAACAGACGCCAGTGTTAATATTACTAAAGCGCATAAACAAACAGACGGTTAAGTTAATCTAAACCGTTAATCTAAACTTGTTATTCGGTAATAACTAAGGAAATTACCATATGCTTTCTCCTAGAGCACACCTTTGAAGTGACTTAATTAATTTGTGTTGCTCCGAATGAGAACCCGCCATTTACAATTAAAGCAGTCACAAAATAAGAACGGATAATGTAGTTGGATCCTTTAGGCCCTGGCCGCGCTGCGAATTTTTAGTCGCGCGGTTTTTTTCTCGCACATCTGTGTAACGCATTGAACCTTATACGAGTTTCCGCACTGGCGGTAAAAAAATCGCAAGGAAATTGTATGTCATCATCATCATCATCCCAGCCTATATACGTCCCACTGCTGGGCACAGACCTCCTCTCAGAACAAGAGGGCTTGGGCCATAGTTCCCACGCGGGCCCAGTGCGGATTGGGAACTTCACACGCACCATTGAATTGCTTCGCAGGTTTGTGCAGGTTTCCTCACGATGTTTTCCTTCACCGCAAAGCTCGTGGTAAATTACAAATGTGATTCCGCACATGAATTTCGAAAAACTCAGAGGTGCGAGCCGGGGTTTGAACCCACGACCCTCTGTTTGAGAGGCGATAGGTCAAACCACTAGGCCACCACGGCTTTTTTAAATTGTATGTAAAATACGGAATCTAATTCGTGCGAATAAATATCGCGCAGTTAAAATTCGCAGTGCGGGCAGGGCCTAGGTAATCGTTTCACTGAGTTATGAGGTGAAACGGGTTCTAATTAGGTTTCAAACATAAGAACAGGCACTTTTGGTGCTTGTGAGCGTATACCGGTTTTAAGTAGGTAGGTACGTTTTATGTAAGAACAACCAGTTACCCGCGACTCCGTCTGCGTAGAATTTGTTTATTGCTATCCCGCGGGAAATTTGCAATTTTTCGTGATTATAAACAATTCCTATGTCCTTTCCCGAGACTCGAACTATCTGTATAACGAATTTCATCAAAATCGGTTCACCGGTTTAGACGTTACGAGGACTATCTGTTCATCAAAATCGGTTCACCGGTTTAGACGTGACTAGGTGACAAACAAACAAACAGACTTACAAACTTTCGTATTTATAATATTAGGGGATATCACGAAACTAGGCAAAAATACTTTATTCGATTAATTGCCGTAGGTACCTACGGCATCAATAACACTGCCATCAATAACAACTAGACATCGGTCGTGACATATTGTATTCAACTTATATCGTTACGTGTTAGAAAAAAATATTAATTTCACTATGAAGTTGTTTGTATGTTTGTTTATACTCTTCATTGTACCTACAACCAAAAGGAAAGACAAAAAGACATACTGCCATGATTTAAGTATACTCAGTTCATCATTAAGAACGTTGTTTTTAATTTTCCTAATTAGACACATTTGAGATATTTGCTACTCGTATCTGCATTGCTGCAATGCCGCACATCACTTTTGTAGTGGTCAAATTTTTAGTCAAAATTATCATACAATTGGGATGTCCTAATAAGAGCGTTTTCAGAAATCAGATTTCAAAAATGTGATAAACTGAATTAAATAAACAAAATTTAAGTAATGACCCTCATTTGACCCCTGCAGTATCCCGTCACAAAGGCAGTTATAAAGCACTTCTACACTCTTAAGCAAATTGAAAGTTTGAAATGTTGCTGTCCTGCTTATAATAGCAAAGAGTGACAAAGATAGAACTTTAATCACATGATGCGCACCCGCGGCTTTAAACAGTTGTCATTTATCGTAAAGTCCGAAATGTATACGAGTATTTCCAATGTGTTTTACAAATTAAATTATTAAATTACTACGTTACAAGTAAATACAAAAGAATTTAAATATCAGATTTAAATAAAAATATTTATTTTCTACCACACCATTAAACAAACATAGGAATAATCAAAGCTAAAAGAAGAGAAATAAATAAAACTATTTGTCATGGTTCATTTAGGACCCTAAGCCGTGCTTGAATTATTGTCAAATTGTAATGCCACAGATTATGTTATGTACGACCTGATTTTTTTCTAGGCAATGGAACGTAGCTGTCTCATTGTGACGTCATCCAGCGTATTTCGTAAAAAAAAATATAAAAAATTAAATACTCATCCAAATTCAAAAACAATGAAAACGGTATCTTAAAATATCCTATTCTTTCCAAAAATAAAATAAAAACTATAGGTTATTTTTTTTGGTGCATCCCAATTTGTTTACTTTATCCCTGTATCCCTTCTTTATGACTCTCCCGCATTACGTTTGAGTCATAGAATTTTTTCAATTAATTTAAAAGCAACATATTAGGTTGCCCCTAAACGCCCGGCTAATGGAAATTATTCAAATAAGGGACGGACCTCACTTCTATTAGCAGGGCTTCTACTCAAATATCGGCAAATTGGTTGCGGTGGCCAGGATGTGGACGGACATCCGCTCCGAGTGCCAGCCTCCTCTCATAGTGAGGGGTCGTAGCGGAAAATTGGACTTAATTATGAGTTTAGATTACCTCTCTGGTGTATATATACTCTGGTGTATATGGACCAAGGATAAATCGGTCATTATTCAAAATAGCCGGGCATTATGAAAAATTACCAATATCAGATGACAATTTGATAATAAATGTTCAAATAATTAAATTGCCCGGGCATTATACATAATGTCTAAAACCTATTGGGCAGAGTAATAAAAATATAAGGTAAGTAATATAAGATATAAGAAGTTATATCATTAACAGTCATATTATTTATACAAGGTGTTAATTAAATAACTGAAAACCAGAAAGTAGTTTGCTCGGAATCGAGAGTAGAATCGATTACACAATGTTTTAAATTAGGTTGTGTTTTTATATCCCTTTTTTATCGTGCCCAGTCTAAAAGTTACGACTACAACAGGCGCCAATTAAATATTTCAGCGAGGTTGCATATGATTTTGATAATTTAATACTGGCCGATTTACTGTCACTGTATGATTTTCTTCTTAAAACGTCAAAGCGCAACTGACAAATACAAATCATGAATGTAGAGTTAGAAATGAAGTAGAATTACTGACTTAGCACACCAATATCTTTTAAAATAATCAAGACATTCAAAAGTAAATTCAATCAATTCACTTTAAATTAAAAAATATTTTTGGGGTGTCTGAGGTTTTCAGTTATTTCATTAACACCTTGTATATATATTTCTACATGAAACTGACCGTGATTGACCCCTTTGTATAAGCTCGTTTAGTATAACGTTAACTGGATAGAATGAACGAAAGGTATCATTCTAAAATATCTAATTTTGTAAGGTAAAACGTTATTTTCGTAGACATAATCAATTGATATAACAATTAAAACATATAATATTCAAAACACCATAAGATTGAAAACGTATATTATGACTTGGATGGAAGCAAACAAAGCAATATTTTTTTTCGGTCTCCTACAACATCCTAGCCGAGCCTTCTAAACCTAACCTATCCAAATCGCTTCTGCTCTGACTCGTCTTGCTCACTCGCTTCTGCTCTGACTCGTCTTGCTCACTCGCTTCGCTCGCTCGCCGAAACCTAATGTATGTTATACTAAGAGAAATTAGTCCATATAAATAAAGTTTTGGTCATAGTTGAACCTAACACCTTAACTTTCCGAATGAATGAATCAGAATTCAGTTGCCCAAAAATCAGTTGTAATCAAATTGCCCAACGATCATGTAGCAATTATTCATAATGACTGGGCAATGTGATAAATACTCCGGTCAATATAGACATTTCAATTGACATAAATTCCCACAAAGCTGAAGTTCGGTGGAGACCTTGAGTATACGGTGTACTTTATTTTCTAAGATTTTTCTAAGAATTCCATTCCTGAGATATCGCGATTCGAAAAGTTGAAGGAGTCACGTTCTGTATAAAACTAAAAAAATGGCTCTTAAAATGTGTTCTACTCACTACTTTTACTTTTTTTTTCAATTAGTAGGTACCTAAGCTAGCATATCTCTAAATAGCACTTAAACGAGCATTAACTTTATAGATTAAGAATATTGTATGCCTTCACTGGGCAACTGTTGGAACTATTATTATAAGTACGAGTATATATAACATCATTGTACCTACACATTTTTTACAACAAAATCTATTCCAAGATGAGTCTAAAGCTCACGCGGTCTCACAAAGTAATCTTCTGCATTACTATTACTAGAAACTGAAGGAAAACTTACTGTTACAGAACCAATAAAATAACGAAAGATTTATTTTACTGCACAATAGGGCGGACAACTACTTGATTTATAAAGCAGTAAGAAACCATTGATTTTCTATTGTAAACAAATAAATAAATCACTTAAAAAGGGTGCTAATGTTTAATGTACGATACGATAACTGGTATTCAGAAAAATAAATTTTCCAATTTATATTTCTACTCCAGACCTCCAGAAAAGTTTTGCGTTACTGATATCGTTAATTTACAGATCCATTCAACATTTTTCGTGAAAAAAAATGCATCTTCTTGATGACAATACTTGAAAATTATTGCATTATAATAAAAGCTATACGTGTACCAAATTTCAGGTCATTCCGACCACAGAATTTAAGCAAAATTTGATTCATTATCAGCCGGAAGACGTCTATATCGTCAGTTCATCTTGTAGGTGAGGTGATGAAATTTGATTGGTAAGAGTAAACTTAAACATAAATTAATTTAGTTCTTAAGTTAAAAATATTGTGTGATAATGGGCGTTCAAAGAGACAACTGTTTAGGTTGAAAGCTGGGCTTATTCTGAATGTAAGCGAGGATACAAATGATTATTATATACTTAACTACTAGGATACATAGGTAAGAGCGTGAGTATGGTGTAGCACACTAGGTACAGTTGCCTCAAAAGATATTTTGCTTCAAAGTACATATTTAGTTACTTACAATAAATAACGCTATCGACTGTCCACACGATTAGTTCATTTCAGTCTAGCCGTGCCAAAGTCCGTCTCCACGTACTCGGATCTCAGATCTGGCTTTCTTCCAGGCATTAACTTGTGACCTAAACGCCTCGACGCGCTACTTAGTTGCTAACAATTTCCTAATGAGGTTTTTGATGAGAAACAATTTTACTGAATACAAGTTTAAAGCACTATTGTGTTGAAATTTGTTTCATTTTTGTATATTAGAAATCGGGGAGGTTACACTATTTAATACAGTCGAGGTCTCCCATGCCTTTTAAAACCGGCAAACAAATAGTTAAGTAGTTTTTATAATAAAATATATTACATATAATATATATCTTACTCACGTACAGACGAGGCCAAAGATATCTTTTCACTTTAAGGGGATCCCTTGGCACAATGACCTTCGATCTGAATTCCTTAGTTTTCAAATGATTTTTGTAGCTTATTATATTAACAACAACAGCTTTAAGCAATATAGTATCCCATATTTTCTTCAAAGTTCATTGTTTTCGAGATATTTAGCATCAAAGTTGCACAATTTTAGGCCAAGAAACTGGTTTTATGGCCATAACTTTTGTGTTAATTAGTTTGAAATGAAAACCCTCGACCAGTTTTTAGAGACGTCAAAGACGAGCCCAAATATGTAGATTTCGTATATGTTAGATCTTTCACGTCAATAGAGATACGAAATAAGTGTTTTTTCAGACAATGTTTAAAAAAATCATACTAAAATTAAGTATTAATTTTTTTCAAAATCCGGTAGACAAAAATTGAGATAAAAGATTGGAGAACCGATAGCCGTTTGACTTAAATTCTATCTGTAGTGCAAAAGTAGTAGATACGATTCAAAACTTGTCCAAAATCGATGAAAACCTCGGGTAGCCCCTTAAGAAATACCTTGTCACTGTAAGCCTTATAACAATTTTAAACAAAACTTGATCCGCGAAGTGTTAGCGTCACGGTAGTAAAGTGTAAAAATATGTGTAGCCTCGACCTTACCTCAAAATTACTTGATGCGCATGCCTAGTAAAAACATTTTTTTTATGCGCTGGAAAACTGTATTTGACCTTTCTAAAAAAAATCTGCTTGGGGAATCAAAACTTCAAACAAATGAACACTGAAACATAATGGAACTCGTCATGGGAATAAAATGCCTTAATTGGCTTAAAAAAGCTGAAATTTTTGTTTCGGCCTGGTCCCCTAACAGAACCTGAAACTTAACCCCCCCGGGAGAAACTGTACCTACCTCGTGATTAATTGCAGGAAACTTCATAATTAATCCAATTAATTAACAATGGAGATCAATCTGTCACAATGAATATTTACTTGGTAAATGTAATTCGCTTTAATTGGCCTGTCAAGATTCAAGCCAACGGGCTAGTTATTTGTAACATTGACGTTTCGTTGAACGACGATTTGTTTTATTTGCCTAGCCATAGGAATAACAAAAAATCATAATTAAGCAAATCAAAAACCTGCCTGCAAAATATACCTAACAGCTAAAGTAAAATGAACTGAAAATATCGAAAAAAGACAATACATGTTATGAAATGCGGAGGCATGAGATTGAGTGAAAGGTAATAAATGCATGCCCCGCCTTAAATTTTGAAGGACTACCATGGACATGTTTTAAGTTAACCGTTTGTGTTTGTCTTGTATCTCCTTGCAGTTGCATCTCCTTGCAGTCAGGTAAAAAATTGATACGCAATACGAAATTTTCGAGGTGCAATTATTTTCGACTAAACTTGTAAAATAAAGAAAGCTCCAATTCTGCTCAAATTCCTTTTGAAGGATAATGTCAATGTATTGCATATTTAACACCTGACCAACGCGCCTTAAACAGCGAGCCATCAATAAATTATTAGAGGGTATCGAAACCCGACCTTCTGACCTAGTTTGACTTAAATCCTTATCTGTTAAGATTAGCTTTAACCACATCCCTAGGGTCAGTTTGGACCATTGGCGGGATTAAGTTACACTATATGTATGTGGGACAGATGTTACACTAACGGCAACATACCTACTGTTTACGCCGTTTGCATTGTTTAAAAAATATAGCGTATACTATTTTTCATAATACGAGGGTCAAACTGAAAGTTCTTAGAAAATCAAAAACTGAGCAAACTAGCAAGTTATCCATTCACATCAATACACTGCTGCATCCGATGGAACCACTGAGAAAAGCACTTAGCCCACTCGTCCTTAGGGGTCTCTTCGACGGCCTTTTGAAACGCACCCACTGCTTCCTCGGTGTTCATAAAAAGTTTTCCATGAAGTTTTTATTTTATTTTCGGGAATAAATTAAAATCGCAAGGTGCGAGGTCAGGGCTATACGGCGGGTGACCCAGTAATTCCACGTCTGACGTCACTAAATAGTCGATCGTTCGCCTGGCGGTGTGCGACGAGACGTTGTCGTGGTCAAGAAGGATGCTACTTCGAGGTCGTTTCTCTCGAATTTTTTCCAATACAAGTGGCAAACAATTGTTAGTGTACCACTCAGCAGTAACTGTTTTTTGATCCTCTAAAACAATTGTCGCATAGTGACCTGTCCTTCCGAAGAACGAGGCCACCATCCTTTTCCTCACGCTTCGACCTCTCTTCACTTTAGTTGGCAACTCCTCGAAAGGAAACACCCATTGAGCAGACTGTCTCTTGGTTTCTGGATCATAACAGTAAACCCAGCTTTCGTCACCCGTAAGTATGTCGAAAACAGCATTTGAGTCACCTCCGTCAAATCTTTGAATCATTTCACGGCACCAATCAACCCGACGGAGTTTTTGGGCCTCGGTCAGATTATGAGGTATCCACCTCGCACAAAGCTTCCTGACCGCTAAATGTTCATAGAGGATTTTATGCACTTGACTCATACCGATGCCTAAGCTTGTCCAAATCTGCTGATACGTCACTCTTTTGTCAGTCTCTATCATACGCCGCACAACACTGATGTTATTTTCAGTCGTCGCCGTAGAAGGCCGTCCCTCACGCAGATCATCGGTGAAATTAGTTCGACCACGTTTAAACTCATTAAACCAGTTGTAAATGGTCACACGAGATGGGACTTTATCATGAAAGGCCAATCGAAGTCTATCATAGCTTTCTTGTTGACTTAAATGACATCGAAAGACATAAAAAAACATTGCACGAAAATTTTCTCGCGTTAAATTCATGTTGACGTGACACAGACAATTTTCAATTTGCAACTAAATCGTAAAACAAATGACAAATGAATTAAATACATACTCAATAATATTAGCAAAGACTTCCATTTTCCATTTTCAAAATTTAAACTTACTTTTTTATTATATTGTTTACAAGTCGCCAGTTCTAAAAACTTTCAGTGTCGCCCTCGTATAAACGGCTTTTGTGCCAATAACCTTAGTTACGCAGATGACATGCTACTGCTTGCAGCAAAGACTACGCTCAGAAGCATGGTCTGCAGTACAAATATATAATAATGTATATTTGTGTTGATTTATTTGACAATGCAATTGATAATTTGATAATGTTTTAAATATCTAATGTCATCTACTCGTAATGATGTAGGTATATTAACAAAATTGTGAACAATACAGACCTACCGTTACATTTATTTATTTTTAAATTTAAAACAATCATCACCTTGACGAAAATAAACCTTGGTAGCCTGCTTTTAGTATATCGAATCGACTCTCGAGCAGACAATCGCAGGTTTCAATTGAGTTTTCCGTATTTATTTGAGAAAATACATTCCTAAAAACCCCCGACATTGTCACTTCAAAGTTCAATCACAATAACGGCTGCACCGATTTTGATAACACATGTCTAAGAACCATAGATAGAAAACCTGCTTTCAAATAAATAAATCGCATTCAAATAGGTCCACTCGCTTAAGAGCTACGGTGCCACAGACAGACACACAGACCCACAGACACACAGACACACATAGCGGTCAAATTTATAAGTATATTATAACACCCCTTTTTGCGTTGGAGGGTAAAATTGATGTCACGTGAAAATAAAATTATGAGATACTTTTCGGAAATAATTTGAATTTGAAGGCGGTCAATGTAGCTCCATCTAACATTTTCTACATAATGGGATTACGCACACCATGGTGACCCAGAGAATATGATGCAGCTGCTACCCCGTTTTGTCACTCTGACGAAAAAACTTTTGCTTTACTGTCTAGTTAGCTCTGTAACAAAGAGAAATGGCTTTACCGCCTGTGTAAACGATGTCACTGAGTGAACTATCCTTTGTTATCCCTGTCTTATCCCCTAAACCGCAATAACCGCTTCTGGACGGAAGTAAGAAATTGTCACTTACAAACGAACCCATTTATTGCATTATATACACTCATCCGGCTTTGCCTTTCGCGGGAATAAGGTAAGTACGTCGTTTCGCGGACTGACGGATTCACAATCATTGAGGAGAAGTTTGAGGAGGAAAAAGATTTCGGTGATTTTTAAAGATACCTACAGTTTAAATTTGACAGCGTGTAAGGAAAAGTACGAGTAATTGTGAGCAATTTAGAAAATGCTGCAGTAATGTCCTTAAGACATTTTGTTGCGTTTGCTGTTTTTTTTTAAAACTTGACTCAATTGAAAATTTACGTGAAAAAATACGAATTAGGATATAATAGCGCCTACAGACTCACGCCGAGAACCCCCGAGAACACCCGAGAAGCGTGAATGTGATCGCTTTCTCGCCGTCTCGTTCTCGCGCTCGCCTGTTCTCCGATCGGTGTCGGTATTTTCAAAGGGTTTCTCGGGCGAGACACGAGAACGGTATTACATTCTTGTTCGGTCTCAGTGCGACCGTGGACTTAATGTCTGCAATGACGTCCATTCCGGATAACGATCGAGAATGCAAATGAGAAGGTCGGGAGTGTAGATGCCTTCTCAGTTTTCGTGCAATTTCCTCGGCAAGACTTCTCGCCGAGACTTCTCGCGTGAGTCTGTATAGCGCCTACAGACTTTGAAAATACCGACACCGATCGGAGAACAGGCGAGCGCGAGAACGAGACGGCGAGAAAGCGATCACATTCACGCTTCTCGGGTGTTCTCGGGGGTTCTCGGCGTGAGTCTGTATGCGGCAGTAGGCGCTGACCTTCAAAAGCGCTTGAGTTTTCGTTTGAAGGCACAAATTATTAAGTGCGAAAAGGTTTATTTGTTCAACTGGGTTCCCTTGTAGCTGACTTTCAAAGGCGGTTTAAAATTACAGTGCCATATAAATTTTTTATTAGCATTGCCAACTACTCCAAGAGACTTTTAAAACTCTCAAGTTGATACAATAAAATAGGAAAGGAAATATTCAAATTAATAGTCAATATCGCAGCCACCAGCGTTGTCATAGCTATACTTGATTGGCTTCAGTTATCTTTTCAAAGAAAAAAATCAAATAAATAACGATATAGCGGGAAAAGTGCCAAAAATTTTTTGGCACATTTAATCCAGAATTGCACCGGCTCGGAGAGGGGTTTAGAGTTCTATGTATGACGACTGCCACACAAGCAAATATTTACTGCCCTATTCATAAATAAACGCTTCTTTACCTAATGTTAAAGTAACATTAGTTTATTTTTAGGGTTCCGTACCCAAAGGGTAAAAACGGAAATCATATTACTAAGACTTCGCTGTCCGTCCGTCTGTCCGCCTGTCCGTTTGTCACCAGGCTGTATCTCATGAACCGTGACAGTTAGACAGTTGAATTTTTCACAGATTATCTATAACTGTGGCCGCTATAACAAAAAATACTATAAACAGAATAAAATAAATATATAAAGGGATCCCATACAACAAACTAATGTATGTTGTATAGATGGTACGGAACCCTTCGTACGCGAGTCCAACTCGCACTTGACCGGTTTTTATATCTTCTTTGATACCTATTTGCTTTTGCTAGACACTGACTATCTAAGTATTAGCACTGTAACAATCAATTTATTTGCTTATTTGCAGTATTGATTCAATTCATGCAGCTCTGAGTTTTTCGAAATTCATGTGCGGAATTACATTTGAAATTTACCTCGAGCTTTGCGGTGAAGGAAAACATCGTGAGGAACCCTGCACAAGCCTGGGAAGCGATTCAATGGTGCGTGCGAAGTTCCCAATCTGCACTGGGCCCGCGTGGGAACTATGGCCCAAGCCCTCTTGATCTGAGAGGAGGCCTGTGCCCAGCAGTGGGACGTATATAGGCTGGGATGATGATGATGATGATTGATTCAATTTCACATTTCACACTTAAGTTCTGAGTAGACAAGATACAGCCTAAAACTATCTCTATTGAATGCGAAATGGATTGTTTGTGAATATATTTAGTTAAAAAATAAGAAAATTGATACCAAGAACTTACAAACTTACTTACATACAAAAGTTGCAAGTTAAATAAAAGCTTGTAATTAAGACAGTCAGACAAAATTACTAACTCTAAAAAGTCACATTTGTTTAAGGTACAGGTTGTACAGTGCACTGTTGTGTAGGTCAAAGAATCTATTCGGGTCCTTCCACCACAACTAACGTCCCTAATTCTCTCCCAGACGAACATTGCCAAGTAATTTAAATTTATAACGAGCCCCCAGTTTCAATTCCTAATTGGCCCTCTTTGCAATTCAAACAATTAATCGAATAGATTACAACACAATCCTAACTCTCTCTTGCCCATTTTAACAAGGATAATAGTGAGATTCCGTGATATCGCCCACAGCTTGTTTGTTTGAGATTAGATTAGAATATAATAAGTCTATGTTGAACGGCTAAAATGATCGCTCTATTAAATTCAACGTCTTAGTTGCTAAATACGTAACTAAAACACTCTAATGTGGAAATGATAAAATGAATGCTTACTGCAACCTTTTCACAGCAAGTTTCTTAATGCCTTTCAAGAAGATTACTATAAGTACTATGTTTCTGAAAAGATTTAGACACACACATAAGCAACATGACTTAACGTATCGCACCGATATACCAATCAACGTTCTGGCTTTTCAAAAATCGAGATTTACTTAGTAGGACAACTCGTCAATTGACGTGTCGATACATCATTGGAGGCAGCTCAACAGAAAACGACTAGAAGAATAAAAATGAAAAGTATGAAGGCCATGGACCGATAAGCCTCAACACGAGTGGAAAGCTCATATATAAATTTCGAAATTAATTACACACATACATTTGGAACAAGTCAAAGATGTGAGCATACGATTGCCTGCATGAGAGGTCGTAGGTCAACCACGGGCTACTAAGGGTTATGGCAAAATAAAATACAGGTAGATGATAATTCAGATCACAGGTCTCAGCCAGGCGTATCTTTTACCGGATCCCATTCTGCTAGCATTAAAAACTCCCCAACGATGCCACATAAAATACGACCCCTGAAAAAGAAACAAAATAATGAGAAAGAACGCGTCCCAAATCGCAGGCCTTCACTAGTCTGACCATTCAGCAATTCGTTCCACATTGTGGAATTCTTTGGGAATTTTTTCACTCTTTCCTAGACTGATTTATGCGGCTGTGGTTGGGCTAAATTTGAAAATTGCTCTCGTATTGTTGCGTTTTGTATCGTGCTCCACAAGACGTTTTTTCGCGTAATGTGTTTAAGTTTGGCACGGTTATTCGTCTTTGGGACTGACGGTTTTATTGAAAAGGGCAGGTGGATTCCTTGCAAACGTTCAAAGTAGCTAAATCTCTTTGAAATGAAGCGCTGTGCAAGAGACTACGGGGCTCGCGAACCCCGAAGGCAAACGTGTCAGCATTTTCGCACGAAATCTCAAGGCTATAACCGTATACATAGTAATACATTAATACTTTCTTATAAACAACATTGATACGCATCTGAAGAAACTTTGTCAGGCGTTTACGCCAATACATGTGGTGGCATTTACTAGTTAAATCGCGAAATGACTCGTGTTAATCCCTGTAGGCAATTAATTGAATACTAAATAATCGCTCAACTCGCACAAGTATTATATTTAAGCATGGCACAAGTACCGCTTAAAGTACCCGCAGCGTAAAAATCAACGGCCCAATAAAACTTTTTTACGTGCTGCAGTAGTATTAACTCAAACGGAATAAATTAAAAAGTTTATCAAGTAATTCAACGCTGAACTAATTTCTGGATATTAAAGTTATACTTACGACCAAATTATTGCTGCTTATTAACTACAGTTTATGTTAATCACTTTGTACTGGAAATTTAGTGTTTGCAAAGTGCGATAAATTAAATAGATGTATCCACTGAATTATCTTGTTACCCGATTGTAGAAAAGCAATAAAGAGGGTTATTTTCGTACGCCATTGGGAAGTGAGACAAAATTTCAGCTGCTGAAACAACGTTTTTGAGAAAAAGTTCAAGTAATTAACTTCGGTCTATTAAGATCTTAAACTGAAACAGTTTTTAGCCCTCAGCACGTCAAACACGACTTGCTGCAACTCTCCTTTATCACAATTTGCCACTCATAGTGTAACTAGGAGTAACTAAGCGTAGGTCAAAGAAATATACTACAATACGCCATTTCCATTATGTCTTTCACTGAGCCGTTCTTGCATCATACGGAAGAATATCTCAAGATTAAGTATTATCAAAAAAACGTCAGTTATTACGTAAGAAATAATAGTTTTTAAAATCAGTACATTGCACACAACACAAGAGCCTGTTCCTTTCGTACCATTCCGTTCGGCGCTGAGGCAAAACATCTGCTACGCGGCGTAGCGTGCAGTATGCATCTTAGAGGAACTCATTACCGAGCCTCTCTTGCGGATCTCAGCCATATCTCGCTGCCTCCAGTCTTTCGCGACGCGTCCAAAAATCTATTTAGAGGTTAAAGCAAGTTCGCGAAGCGCGGTCATTAATTACGCTCAGTAGGAACTCAAACATAAAGTCAATTAAATTGAAGCGGCATCTGGGTCGCAACTTCTTAAATACGAACCCCTTTCTAAACTTTTCAAAGTCGCAACATTATTTACCACTTACATTTTAATTGCCATTTAATTTGCATATCAGAGAGTTATGATATTTATTATTTTCTGTTTTGTTTCAGGTAAAGGGCTAAGTCGTTTTTGGAATCTACTTTAAACTTCACTTCAACAACTCGTCGAGAACCTTATTAAGATAAATTGACTTGGTATTCAATGATAAGACTTGCCACAAACTTTTCGTCCTATCTGTAGAATAATTGATATTTTTCATTTAATAGAGACAATTTTCATTACAAAGGTTTTACTTGTGTTACTGTATGACTGAGTATTATCTCTGCAAACATCTGGATTTACAAACTAATTATCAATGACATCATGAAAGCAAACAAACTTTTAATTGAAACCTGAAGCAGCTAGAGCTGTTATCCTTTACAAAGTAGTTTTAAGCCATGTTAGTGATTGTACGTACAATATAAATTAAACAACAACTAGTACAGTATTAGTTTGTAAAGTGGTGATAGCTTGGGATGCGGGCAATTAAAGGTAAGTGCCAATAAACGATGGCACTGCGCATCGTGATGAAGTTGTTAGCGTTATAAATTGTCGTTCGTTTAGGCTAACCACTTGGCACGACAAATAACGAATTGACTGCTACAATTTAGAGTCGGCCAGCGTGTAATTGCCTGCGCTTTTGTAGTTAAAACGAGAGCGTATCTGCTATTTCTTTTTATTGCATTTTCTATACGTGAATGTGACATGGAATTATTTCCTAGTGTGATTCCATTAATGTTACTGTCTTATGTGACGCTCAAGAAAAGAGATAGGTCAATCCTAATCTTAACCAGGCAATGACACAGTCCTGTCTTATCTGTCGAATTGCAACAGTATGCCGAATAAAACCGACTACTTACTAGCAATAAAATTAAGCATAGGCTTCGGTCGTCTCGTATTAATTACCATATTTGTGGATCCAGGGGGCTACTAAGAAATTCTAAAACCAAAGTTCGTATCATACCGTCCTCCCTCTCACTCTGGTATTAAATAATATAAGAGCCAGCGGGACGTCAAGGTACGTAGTTTGAATTTTGCACTTTATAGGTATTTAGGGTCAAGACCAAGCGGCAATCGAAAGGCAGATTAATGTGATGGTAATACAAATACACAAATTAATGCACCTGGCAACACATAATGCTTAACCGTAATTGCTGACCGCAGTTTACATTAGCATGATTAACACCAATTAGCGGGGGAATTTGAACAGAATTCTTGAACGAGCTAGGGAAAAAGGGATTATAAAAGCTGATGGTAGTTTTGATATTACAATACTTAGCCACATTGTTGGAACTTACAAACATAGAAAGTATTTTTTATCAAACTTCGGGTATATATCAGTAATTCATTAGTCTTGTCTTTGGATGTTATGGTATAATTATTGATTAATATAAAATATAAAACAAAAGAAAATATAGTGGGCCTTATTGTTAACGAGAGCTTCGACCGTGATACGAATATGAAACGGGGTCTATTTTTTTGGCCGGCTCGGATTGCTTTGGCGTTTTTACCGCGGGACCCTTGGTATCATCAATCACGTTATTACATACAATTTATAAGTTCATTTTGGGCTGAAACATAATAAAATACGTCTGTACATTTTTAGTGAATTTTAACACAATGAGAGTTGTTAGTTATCTATCGTTCGAGTACTTTGAGCATTTTTTAATTTTCGTAGGTACTCGAAATCCCTCGTCTTACTTACTTATCTTTTGATCTAATGAGTAGACACCAGAAAATGTAACAGTTTTTAACCCCCGATTCAAAAAGAGGGGTGTTATAAGTTTGACCGCTATGTGTGTCTGTGTGTGTGTGTGTCTGGTGTGTCACACAGGTGTCTGTCTGTGGCACCGTAACTCTCAAATGGGTGGACCGATTTGAATGCGGTTTTTTTTATTCGAAAGCAGTTTTTCTAGCGATGGTTCTTAGACATGTTTCATCAAAATCGGTGCTGCCATTTTTGAGATATTGAACTTTGAAGTGACAAAGTCGGAGGATTTCCATTTTTTTGTTGGTTAGGTACTTTGTCGTATTAGATCGCTTCTCAAATTTGTGTGATGTTATTAAATACGTTGCTGTATAACCTACTCTAACCAACAAAAACTTGGAAAACCCACGACTTTGTCACTTCAAAGTTCAATTTCTCAAAAACGGCTGAACCGATTTTGATGAAACATATTTAAAACCCATCGCTACAAAACCTGCTTTTCAATAAAAAAAATGCATTCAAATCGGTCCACTCGTTTAAGAGCTACGGTGCCACAGACAGACACACACACACACACACACACACACACACACACACACAGACACAGACACAGACACACATAGCGGTCAAACTTATAACACCCCTCTTTTTGCGTCGGAGGCAAAAAATATGTATTTTCTTGAACATAAAATATTTATTTCATGGAAAAAAGCCAACCCTAAAAAACTTGGGAGCATAAACAATTTTGTGTCGAATTTAATAAATTACAGCTATTTGGGTCTAATTTGAAGGGTCTGTTACCTACGTTTTCTTTTAATTAAAACAAAATTGACAAATTAGGACTGTGATCCCGGGTAGAAATTGGATGAGGTACAGTTGACAAGAAGGATAGGTACTTATTCATTTTTTAACCAACTTTAAAAAAAGGACGAGGTTTTATGTTCCAATGTTTGTATTTTTATCCTTATTGAATTGCACCTACGTATTAAAATTAAGTAAAATATTTTTTGGCGGTCTCCTTTTTTACAGTCAGTTATTTTTTACTTTCATTCGTCCCGTTGTCTATGTGTAGAAGATGTCAAATTTAATCCACTTTCAGTAATCAGGTTGACGTTCAGTAATCAGGCTCGTCTACGCAGGATGGAACTCCTCAATGTTTAATAGCATCGACTTAAAATTTGGTATGGACATGTAGTTTGGATGACAATACAATAACGTTCAATTTAAAGTACAGTCAGCAAAAACTTATCGCATTAAAAATGAAATATTTAGCAAAAGCTTATCACAGACTTAAAACCCAGGTTTGTTTATTTGAAATATAGTAAACCAGCATATTACAATTTTTGTCACGCGACTGCTGCCAGAAAAATAGGATGTTTATGATAGATCCTGGCACATGATAAATAATTGACATCGATTTTTTAAATGAAGAGCAAAAACCAGCATCCCGGTCTTCTACCAAATTTCAAGTCAATCCGGCCACTAAAACAGAATTAAAATTTGTTTGTTACAGTAAACCAATGTACAAAGGGAAGTTAAGAAAAGCTTGTAAAAGTAAAAATCTCGTCATAATCCTGTTAAATCCAATCCATATTCATAGGAAAAATGGCGTTTAAGTCAAATATTACAATTTCAAAGCAGCACAAAGACAAAGAGGCACTGAAAAAACCATGACGTTACGGAACTCCAGCTGCCTTTGAGATGTTTGAGGAGACTCATTCATCGGGATTGCGTTCGCAAAGCGTTTGCGGCTCCGTGATTTAAATCACTAAAAGACATTAAGTGCTGCCAATTTAGCGTTTAATAAGCGTTTAATGGATAATACTTTTTTTATCGGTAGCGTCGTCTATTAGTTCTGCTGTCCCTGCAATTATTCCAGTAGTTTTATATTTTATGTCATTATTTAAACTAATTTGGAGGACTGATGTTTGAAACCACATCTGTGAAGATACCATCTAAAGATAATAAATCTAATGATAAGTCCGCCTATTGCTTACCTACCTTGTAGTTTTCTCTCTGTGTATCTGTTTCGCTTACTATTTCTAGTGTACAATAAAGAGTCTTTGTATTGTATTGTAAATCTGTGTATTGCCACTAAAATACCGCTTAGATTGAATTTTCTACTCTCATTTTATTTTTGCATAAAACTGACCTGTGTTTATTTCACCTGATGAAAAGTACAGATGAGGCCAAAGGTGAATCTCACTGGCTCGGTAACAGCTTATTCACTCTAGTCTGAGCCAAATTGATTTGAGTTTTGGTAATGTCTTATTCACATAATTAGAATGCATTATGATGAGTAGTTTTTGAAAATTTGTGGGCTTGGTAGACTTGTCGATGTATAAAATATGTTAAATTCAAGATATAAAATATGTTGAATTAAGATATATTTGAACAAATAAAAATATGGTATTCCGTTATAAATACTAAAGGTATTCAAATATCAGACAGCTTGATAGAATCGAAAAGATTTAAAACGAACAATCGTAGTTCATATGTTTCGGACAAGATGTGATATAAAATGTCCCCCTTTAGCTACAGGATAGCAATAACGCATACTCGGATCACCTTAATCGTTTCTGAGAGAGACAGGGGTCTCGACCCACATTAATAATATATCGCAATAATGTATCCAGACAATACAGCAAAGATTATTTCTCGTTTTTGTATAAAATAGTGGTAAAAGCTTTGCTCATATTCTTTGCAAGTTCTATAATTTTACCCTTTTATAGGCTACCTGGGAGTTCTACAGGTAAAAAATACGTGGCCCTTGAGTTAATATTTTCTGTTTGGGATGAAATCGTTTGAATAAACCTTTGTAACTTGAGAGCTGTTTTGTTGAAGGCTATTTTCAATGTTTTACAGAAAAATAGCGAAAAATACATATTACGACTATTTATATTTCTTTTAGGAGTTGTTAGAAATAAATGTATTTTAATGTCTATTTAATGTCTTTTAAAAATAACGATATTTAACTTTAATTGACAATTCTATTGATTTCTAAAATACAAAGTTATGAGAAACACGTCACATTAAAAAAAGCTTGCTTTAGCAATAGGTATTTCAATCAATCGAGTTGGCCAGTTCTTAAGAGCACGAAATAGAACGAAAAATAAAATGGGTATGATTTTATTTATCACCTAATAAATGCGTTTTCGGCGACCCAATAAATAAATTTTTGTTCCTAAAATAGTAGATCTGTCACCTAAATTGAATCACCAAATAATTTTAAAACGGTTACCTAAATATTATTTAAAAATTACTTGGAAATAATAAGGAAATAATATTGATCATCAAATAATTACATCAGGTTCCAAAATAATAAATGTGTCACTAAAACTTTATCACCAAACAATATAGAAATGGCTTCCTAAAAATGTATTATAATCACTGGAAAATAATATTGATCATCAAATAATTGAACTGAAATTTAGCGATAATGATATACAATGAATGAAATAATAATTATAATAATATCTTCTCACAAATTACACCAATTGACCCAGTCCCAAACTAAGCAAAGTTTGTTCTATGGGTGCTAAACAACGGGTAGACATACATACATATATACTTAAATACATACAAACATCCAAGATTCAAGTACCTACTACAAACATTTATATTCATCATAAGTATTAGCACAAAATGTTCGGTTCTGGCACTTTGCCGGCCGCTACCTGGGCACGCTCGCTTTGCTTGCTCGACTCGCGCACTGAGGGTCGCAGTTCTAACTAACACTCCTCCCCGCATCGCTCGTCGTCGTACCTAACCAGACCTGCTTTAGTAGAATAGGTAGATGCATCGAATTTAGGAACTGATCTATTTTTTAGGTGACAGATCTATTATTTTGGTGATCGAATTTTGATGATCAAACTATAATTTAGGATACAGGTTTACATAAATCTGATGACTCATACTTAGAGACAGATTTGACTTATTTGATGACAACTATATTTCTTAGGGATAGATATAATAATTAGCGTATCTAGGGTAGGGTATATAGGGTATAAATTTAAGTGACAGGAAATATAGTTCCCAAATAAAATTAAACGTAAATAAAATTGTTAGAGACCTTTTGAGTATTGCTATTGATGTATGTATATTGACGATATTATAATGATGATTTATATTAACGTCAAATAATGGTAATTCAATTCTGATTTCAATTGAAATTTTGATTCGCGGACCGGGAGACGAGCGTCAGTAGGCCTCCAACAAGATGGAGCGACGACCTGGTTAAGATCGCGGGATCGCGTTGGATGCGGAAAGCACAAGACCGGTCCGAGTGGAGAGCCTTGGTGGAGGCCTACGTCCAGCAGTGGACGTCTTTCGGCTGACATGATGAATTCTGATTTCGGCTACGGTGACTGCTTTTGTGTCCGCTCTGAGTTAAACTGTAACCATTATCATTATAAGGTAGGCAACCTACCTGAGATTAAGTAGTTATGTCTAGCATTGTGTTGGATAAAAATTCTAATTTGTGCCGTCCATTTCAAACTGTGGCAGTTGCACTCTAAAACCGCAGCTAAAACATTGCGTTACGTTCTAACCACAATTGAATATTATATGCTGATTAGCTTGAAAATAATGTTTTAGTCATAATTTACAGTCGGATAAAGCTTATTAGTGGCAGAGTTAATTAATATAATTTAGAAGACCGTGTGGTGGAGGTTTGTTAAGTTGGAAAACCACCGTTCTGTTTATATTATCGCATACTACTGAATATTAGTTTGAAAATATCTATATTTAATACGTCGAAAATCAAAATACCGAGAGTAGAAAATAATACTAAAAGTCATTTTACCGAAATTTCAAATTTATTGAATCAGGGGTTAGTTTGCGTAGGTCCATATCAATTAACTAAAAACAATTACTTTGTGACACTACGACCTTACGATGGCCTTACGATGGTAAGGTCGCGGGTGAGCATAGTAATTGTTTTTAGGAATATCTATCTAATATATATATATATATATATTATTAATATGTATTTTGAAATATCTATTTTCAAATTACTTTTTGTGACTGTTGATATATTTCACCTGATACATCTTTCATTATCTCTAAGACTGCTCTATGTTTCTTAATGAAAGTTTTTTTAAAAGAAAGCTTAATTTTCTACTTATTTTTCATCATGTTTAATTTAGTAGAAAGATTCTTTTATCCTGAAATAAATTTTCAAAGCTAAATCGTTCTCCTGAAAATTAGCATTTTTTGAGTTGTATTAGTTTTCACTGGAGGTATCTGACAATATTAGCATAAGTCTGTAACATACACTACATATAAATGCTAAAAAACTTCATTCCATTTCAAATTTATCGAGGTGCAGTAAAGTGTTGCTTGCGTGTCTCGATTTTGCCGCGGCATGACACGTGCAAACACGTACGAGTAGATACGAAGATTGCGGAGTATGACGGAACATCGTAATTGCATTCCTTACTGCATGCAGGGCAGTCATCTGGAATCTCGTGACGTATGTGCTCATTAGTGGTAAGGGATTGACGAAGACGTGTCTAAACTTGAGTAGCTGTTGGAATGGTACTAAAACAAGTTTTGGGGCTCGATTGAATCAAGCGTCACGTCACTTTACGGAGTGCTATAGAAGATTTACAATAAAAATGTACCATACTGTTATGTTTGCCTAAATAAAATAAAATAAAAATTCTGTACATTGGCCGCTAAGGGTTTTTTCATACCTTGTACTTACCTGTTTTCGGAGAAGACCATCATTACGAAGAATGCGTCGCAAGAAACTCTGCAGAAATACCTACATTATTTCTAAATAAAACTTATATTACAATTCTTTTAAATATAGAGTTAAAAATTATAAAGGTACAAAATAAAAATTACAATTATTTAGGAGTCCTTTGGACAGTGCCAGTTGCATTATCAAAAATTTGCTCGAACAGTTCAAGTATCAGAATTGCTATGAAAGTATAATATCTGATTCGGTTCTGTAAGATGACATTTTAAACAATTTTTTTTTGGCAAATAATAAGTAATTATCGCAAAGTATGAGCTACATGATTATTCACATGAAATTATAGCACGCTATGACCTTAGAGCCTGACGATGTTGTCATTAGACCCAGACACTCGTGATTGATATCTCGTTTTACCTTCATCTTTCTCTGTACGAAAGAAAGAGTTATCCGTGGTCGGTCATACATAAAATATACATATAGATAAGATGCTAAAAAATTAAGTAGCAATATTTTTACAGCTGACAGTACTCGGTACTCGTCACTAGGAGTAGAATTAAGTATAAAATGTGTAAAAGTTCATGTTATTTTATGTAAATAATTAGAGAATTAACTTTTGCGTAAAAACACCCTGTTAATGAAATAATTAATAGGCAGTGGTTAAAACTTCTTAGACTGTCTTGACCGTCACGATTAACGGCCACTTCACTTAGATACATAAATGTCAAAGTCACATTATAATGCTTACTAAAAGATTTCCCGCCAATCGTTGACGGTTATGAGAAACGACGGTTCACTTGACAGAAAGTGTTAAATATCTTGTCACTCAAACGCACAGGCTGATTATGTTTGGGCACAATGATAATTTACTTATTTTGTTCAGGAAATTAAAACAAATCGTATACTTCATATTTTTTATTAATTTTTAATTAAAGTTTATTGTTGTGATCTAATATAACGTCTCTTAAAATATTCGTACTTCATTTGTTAGCACCTTGTATATATATACTCGTATATACGCGTCGACTTGAGAACCTCCTCCGTTTTTTTTCGTCGGTGAAAACGATTGTGATTTTAATCGTTTTAGATCAGTGTTTTTCAACGTGTGGGTTGCGAAGCCTTTTTAGCGGGGTCGCAAAGCCCCTAAGCTGTCGATTGCTGGGAGTATGTTAACTAATCATTTTTGACACAAAATAAAATACATGAAAAAAAAAGCAACAGGGAGGGGGTCGTGAAATATTTCTTCATTCTAAAGGGGTCGTGTCATGAAAAAGGTTGAAAAGCACTGCTTTAGATACGTAATACGGCTCATTGCACTTGCTTGGCTCATAGTCGTCGGAGAAGATTGCGGGGCTGGTATGAGCGAGACGGAGTAACGTAGGTAATTGCATTCTTTCCAGTGCAGTCATGAGAGATGTCGTGATATGACATATATGCGCCTATTAAATTGCTTAGAAATTGATGAAGATGTGTAAATCTGATTAATCGTTGTTTATTTGATTTTGATAGTTTAGCCATTTTCAGGTTAACGTTTTAACAAAATTCTAAATGGAATATTCGACATGTAAAGTTAGTACAAATCTGTTGAATAATGTTCTGCCATCGAGTTTTTTCAAATAAGTTCGTAAATCGTGCTTTCTCAATTACCTCCAGTAAACTTCAGTAAGCTAGTTGAGAAAGCAACACAAATATGAACTTTTCCGATAAAATACGATGGCAAAAAATTATTCACTACATCTGTATGTAAATTGTTTTCACATCTTACAAGGCGATTTTGCTCACTTCCAGTTACAGTGATTGGATTGCCTTGAAATAGTGTACTATGGATGATGTAGATACGAGTAGGATAACAATGCAAGTACAGTCTTCAAAATGTATTATCATTATATTTGTATACTTAGCCTACATCTGTGGCTCACTGCTAGCCGTCCCCTCTTAGCCCCCCATCTCCATCTTCGGGTAGTCTCACCAACAACCAACAAAAACCTTACATTCAAAATGAAAATTTTAACAAAAACACATTTATGGTGACTAGCTATCAATGATCTTTACAGTGATACTTTGGGTGAAGCCAAATACGCGGCTCACTACTCAAAAAATTACGCGACCGAAAATACGCGGCTCACTACTCAAAAAATTACGCGACCGAAAATACGCGGCTCACTACTCAAAAAATTACGCGACCGAAAATACGCGGCTCACTACTCAAAAAATTACGCGACCGAAAATACGCGGCTCACTACTCAAAAAATTACGCGACTGAAAATACGCGGCTCACTAGGTACCTACTCAAAAAATTACGCGACCGAAAATACGCGGCTCACTACTCAAAAAATTACGCGACCGAAAATACGCGGCTCACTACTCAAAAAATTACGCGACTGAAAATACGCGGCTCACTAGGTACCTACTCAAAAAATTACGCGACCGAAAATACGCGGCTCATTACTCAAAAAATTACGCGACTGAAAATACGCGGCTCACTACTCAAAAACTTACGCGACCGAAAATACGCGGCTCACGACTCAAAAAATTACGCGACCGAAAATACGCGGCTCACTACTCAAAAAATTACGCGACCGACAATACGCGGCTCACGACTCAAACAATTACACTCGTCTGGCTTTACCTACCCTTTATGACATTGTTTTTGATGTAGGTAATTAAATAATATCAAAATAATTGTTCAATAATAATGACTGCTGAATAATATATCCAGCTTAAATAAAAGCTTCACATGTGTATAAGCCGGTCGATTTTGCCTTATCGTTTGTTTCAAGCTACATAAAGGAAGTCGCAAACAGCGAAGTTTCATGCCACAGCGCCGCGATAATGTTGATGAATGACTTTCCACTCTCATTGTGTATATTCTGCAACTTCGCAAAGCGAATTGTGGTTGAAAAAACTTCGAGGAGACTCTGCCAAATTTGTTTAATTAATTTAGTTTTTTTCTGGTTGTTGAAGTTTATTTACTTAGCTATTTTCGGGACTAAGATAATTATTATTGTAAAACACTAGCTGACCCAGCAATCGTTCTGTCATATACCTAAAGATACTACAGAAAAAATAGCATATTTTGGCGGTAAATTATGAACATCAATAAAACTTTGTTTATAATTTTATCTTGGCACTGGAAAAGAGGATATGCCGAGTCCTACAAAATTTAGGGGTCCTACCCCCTCCCAGAGGGTATGAGCAGGGGGAAATTAAAAAAAATACAAATTTTACAAACTAGGCGTGTGAGGTGTCATTTTCTATGTATTTTTTGCGCTGAATCGAATGATTTGCGGCATAGAAAGGGTTTATTACTACACATTAACTTAATTATATTATTAATTATTCTATTTCCTATTAATGACTGCATATTAACTCGTACTTGTTTGTTTTCCTCGTTGACTCGAATAAGCCTTATTTGCAGAAAAACATAGTCACAATTTGTAACAGTTGGTGCCAACTGTGCCATGAAACCAATCACATTCTTGACCCTCATTCAATAGCAGGACCCTCATTCAGACGTCAAAATGCGCGAAGAAATGGCATCAACCCTTGCCCTGTATGGATACAATATTTCCAAAGCAGTGAGTGCCCGTGTCTCCATACGGAAAGTCATCCTATTACATGTTTTAAGTCTTGGGCATTTCCTGGTAAACTGCATAAACTTGGGCATTTAATAAACACCCCTGACATCGCACAAGGGAAGGCGTAGTGAGGAAATTAATTTGCTTCGTATTAATGGCACCTGCTGCTATATTAGTCAATGTAGACAATGGAGACACTTGGAAACCATGGACACCTACGAATTATCAAGACTAGACTAGGGGTAAATGTTGTTATTCAGAGTGAAAACTTATTTATCTTTTTGTTTCCTTCATCACCAGCCTATTATATACGTGTCACTGTTTTTTTTATTCGACTGGATGGAAAACGAGCAAGTAGTTCTCCTGATGGTAAGAGATCACCGCCGCCCATAAACATCTGCAGCACCAGGGGTATTGAAGATGCGTTGCCAACCTAGAGACCTAAGATGGGATACCTCAAGTGCCAGTAATTTCACCGGCTGTCTTACTCTCCACGCCGAAACACAACAGTGCAAGCACTGCTGCTTCACGGCAGGATTAGCGAGCAAGATGGTGGTAGCAATCCGGGCGGAACTTGCACAAGGTCCTACCACCTGCAAAACTGTTGGGCATAAGCCTTCTAACGTGGTCTCAGTGCTGATTGGTAACTTCACTCGACACGCTTGTTAATTTCCGAGCCGGTATGTGGCACATGGTTTGTCTGGATCGTGCCGGTAGATTTGGAATGCGGCAGTATCGACCTCACGCGCGATCGATCAGATAACCCACCCCACCATATATTATCTTAGATATATTCTTGTGTATAAGCTACCATTTAATAGTTAAAATAAGTCCAAGTTATTCGACAAGGGTGCTTTTAATCCACCACTCAACTTCCCCTGAAAATTCTAATTGTAATGTAATTTTGCACATAAATTTCGAAAAACAGAGGTTCGAGACCATGTTCTTCTGCTGATAGACTATACCTACACGTAGGTCAAACAATGGTTTAGCATAGCCCTTTCGAACCCAGCCGATACAATTGTGCGGGTTAATTACATTTGAATTTAAATTTGACATAGATTTTACATAAGGTCCCCACTGTCATAACTCTCACATTTGAATTTTGAACTTGTCATTTAGGTACCTATTGTACATAAAGTCCATTTTCGTCACTCTTTTCATACTCGGCTGGGTTTTCGTTTTTATTTCCTTACTTTGGAATAAATACCAACAACAGCGTATGTGTTTTTCTTTAATAATATCATCAATCGAAAACAGCATTACAATTGTAAGTAAGTATAACTATAGAGTAATTCTGAAAGCCAATAATAGAACTTTCTTAATAACATAATTATTATAAGCCTGATTAGAAGTAAACGTAGGACAATAGGAAAGAAAACATACATATAAGTTATATGAAACAACGAAGAATAATAAAAATGTGATGCTAAAGTAAACTAAGTGTGAAACATAGGTGCGGTGTGTGTGGGTGTATACATGTAAGTACATGTCGCACATCTAGACTAAAAGAGCATGAACTCAAAGTAACCTAAAAAATAGCATTTTAATTTAGGCCTTTCAGAAATGAAGTAGATGTAGGCCTAAATTAAAATGGTGTATTATATAGATGATACCGCTTTTGATCTAGGTGTGCGATGTGTATATTGTATGTGTAAATTAACTACTTCAGCGGAATTGAGTGTAGGCGTTAGATACTGTTCCAAAATATTCAGTACCTAACGGACGTTTGTCTTAACTTCGTTCTAATAACGATTCATTCCAACAGGAAAAGTGAAAAATAGGTACTTACTTAAAAGTAAATTTCTAGAGGTTTAGTCCATAACACCTGTAAGGGAAGTCGTGGTCAAGGGGTGGAATTTCGAGTTAATAAGTTTTGATCCCCGTGGGTGGGAAACTTGGTCGACGGTTAAATTTCCTTCCCAACGGGGTTTAAATATTCCATCTTAGCCTGGCTTTACCAATAAGTAGCTTTAATAGAAATATTGTACACTAGCTTATGCCGGCCGCTTCCAGTCATTACAAAACTCATATTATTTAGTGAAATGAACCCTGCTAACTCACATCTTAAATAGAGTTCAGCTCGACATGTTTCGAACTAATCCGTAGCCCTTCTTTTGGGAGCCACGCCACGGACGGGGCGGCTAATGCAAAGCGCGCATTGTGCGCCACCGCTCTTCTCGCGCGACTGCTCGTCAAAATTACTACTGGCACATTATCCACGCTTTCGTCGTCATTTTCAGAACTCCCCATATTATATGTATTTTATAATCAAAAGTCTACATTATAAAGGTTTAAGCGAAATTTCAGCTTTCTAGTCCAAACGGGTCGGGCTCTGTGTATCACGCGTCGCGATATAGCCAACGGCACTCAAGGACCTGTCTTAGTACAAATACTCCAGGCACACATGTTTGCTATATATCAGTACCTATATACCTTAGGTAACATACCTCATACATTAGGTAACATCGCAATTTCATTTTTGTTCATGCCACGTTGCTCACACGGCGTGCACGCCACAGCACAAGTCTCCTGTGGATTGCTTTGTTATTGTAATGCACTTTAATTGCAGTAGATGTATGCAAGTTTCGTTAAAAAATACAATGGTAGCTGTAAACAGAGAAAGAAGATAAATGACGGTTGAGTCTATAACAAAAATGTTTTAAATATATATTTGTTATAATAATTTACTACAAGGTGGACCATGTAAGTGCTCAAAAAAACTTTATATGGATGCAGAAAAACAGGTTCTAATTTACTAAGTCTATTAAACATTGAATGGAAAATAAGTGATCATTGATTGTATGTATTAAATAATTTAATTGAAATTGTATATCCATAAGTCACTGGTTAATATCCGGTTCGAAGGACCTAATGAATAAGAAATAGGTAAGCTAAAAAATGAAATAATTGATTGTTTTAAATAATCTAATTTCCTTAGGAGGAAAATAATTATGTCAGTTTTCAGGTTGACATTAAAGTGTATTTCTTTTGATAATTTCTTTTTAGAAGTAAATCATAAGCAATAAAAAACATAATAAAAACTATAAAACTATAAATCAAAAAAGTTTCAAACCTGAACATATATTGAGATTTATTTTGTGCTAGCTTTTGCTCATGACTTTGCAAGCGCAGAATATAAATCTGTGCCACAATACAATTATATTTAATAAAACCACAATACAATTATAATTAATAATAGGCAGTAAATCGACTTCATACTAGTGCCCGAATCGACTCACGCACACAGCCAAGCGTCATTTACACGTCCGCTAACCAATCTTCGCAAGACAAAACTACGACGCATTTCGAACTTACCGCAATAGACGCATTTTTTTTACTATTAACAACTTATAATTAAATTAATAAATAAATAATCATAAAATTAACATATGTTTTATCCCTACCCCTAAAATTACCCATACAAAAAAATCTACACAGGTCTGTTTTAGTTTTGTAGACGCCAACCCTAGCGCTCCGCCCAGCTGTAGGTATAAATAAATTTCAAGAATACGGCTGAGTCAAACTACTGCCTATTGCTTGTATTGTGTCTGTGGTGAAGTTTTCATCTATTTAATCGTACCTATAAAGCAAATACTGACAATAACTAGCTCATATGTAGTATGAAATTAGGTATACAAAACGGTCATCCCTTTAGGGGTAGGTTGTACAAAATCACTGTCACACCTTATTCTTCATTTTTCACTAGCTGTCGCCCATAACTCCGTCTGCGAATAATTTATTTATATCGATCACACTGCAACTATAAAAATTTCCGGGATAAAAACCATTCTACGTCTTTCCGAGGGTTACAAACTACCTCCATACCAAATTTCATCTTAATTTGTTCAGCGGTTTAAGCGTTATGATGTTACAACAAGACAGACAGACAGTTACAGTCTAGGAAATATGAAGTGACCATCTGTAAGCTTTACTAAGTACATAACAAGTTACCTACCAATTTATATATCCTGAACTAGGTATAGTCCATTCAGGATAACATTGGACTCTAGAAGGTCACAGAAGAAGAGGTTCTAAACATTTTTTGTGAAGTCGTAATAATCATTATGATGATGATGAATAAAAGAAGTAATAAGATGAAGTCATAATTTTGTTTACTTTGTGAGTAGATTAATACGTAATGTACTTACAAAATAACACGTAATTTTCTACATAATATTAATTAGATTTATATTTATACAAAATTTAATAACTGTGTTTCGTGGACTGATCCGCTTTCCTTCCCTGTTTATATAAATAAATAATGTAATGTAAAATATTCTACTTCTAGTTTCTGCTATAAAGCGCAAGCTTTTTTCAATTCCAAATTTCATCAAAATTTGGTGCAGTGCTTTAGTTGTGAAAAGTTAACTATTCGTACCTATATGATTAAAGGTCATCACATTTTGATCCAAACTGGCGATTAAAAGCTATAAATAATATACAGAATATTTCTTGAGCCAGCAATATTGTAAACGTTCCGTTTCTTGCAGAATGTTCTTTACCTCTGCCTCTTTAGGTATTTTATAAGAAGACGTTTCTGTTTTTAACAAAATAGGAAAGTTTTCTATTGTATTTAAATTATTATATGAAAAATAGCAAAGCTAATCTCACTAATATTCATTATAATTGCGAAAGATTGTAAGTATGTTTGTTTGTTACCTACCACTTCACGTCTTAACCGTTGAACCGATATAGGTGAAATTCGGTTACAGATAGTACAAACAAGTCGGGACTTGGGAAGTTCATAGAATCCTAGTTTTTATCCCGGAAAATTGCATAGTTCCCGCGGGATTGCAATAAACGGATTCTACGTGAACGGAGTCGCGGGCAACAGTTAGTTACTGAATGATTGAAACCAATATTGACGTCTTCGATATTTTAATTAGAATTAAGTTTAGACCGTAAGTATACTAAAAAAATGCAATTTATTAAATGACTTCCTAAAGCGTGCGTTACAAAGAACCTATTTTCCTTCTGGCCATTCCTACGATTATATTGAAGAGACTGTAGATTATGTAGAAAATACTTACTCCAATTCATTAAACTTCATTTGTAGCTTTTTTAATAAAAAGCGACTAGATTTTAAAATATCGAGAAGCCTGTTGTATTAAATAAATAATTTTACAATTAAGCGTGCACAAAGTTTGTTCTTTGAGCGACCCACTTTAAGAAAATACTGGAGTGAGTGAAGCAAAAATTCTCCTCGGAATCAAGAGCTTGTTACTGTTCTGAACAAAAGGCGGGGACTTCGAATACAATGCCTAGTAAATCGTGCATCGAAAACGCTTACTGGAGTGTGAAGAAAAGTAAAGGCAGGCTAGGTACGAGAAACTAAATGTTACCCTTAGTATGGTTTCAGAGTGGTGTAGGTGGTGTAGGTGTTTATGCTGAAGAAAAGAAAACCCTTGTTCTCCGGTCGTGATTAGGTCCTGGCGCTTCGCTTGACGCTGCCGCGGTGCGCTCGCTTCGCTAGCGCGGCTCGTGCATTGTAATCGCGAGTATACTTAACTCTCCTACTCGCTTCGCTTGTCATCGTGCCTAATTTTCTGGAATCAAAATTTACATTAAATAACCAATATCTTTGAATATCTTTCAATATACGTTAAATTAAAACACCCATGCCAAATTTCATGACTCTAAAGTCTAAATCCAGCGGTTGTTATTTCGAGATTTTATCCTATGTGTAAAAGTAGCTTATGTGTTATTCCAGATGTCCAGCTATCTACACATACCAAATTTCATGACTCTAAGCCCAGCGGTTATTAGTTCAAGATTTTGTCCCTATCCCGTGGGAATATCGGTTGCGGTCAAGCGCCAATCTCCTTCTAGTATCTCCTTCTACCTCATCCAAGATCTACCTACTCCAAATCCTTTTCTGTGCATGCGGCTAGGTTGTGGAATCGGTTGCCGACCGCCGTCCGACAATCTTCCTCCGTATACTCGTTCAGGGAGACTTTGCAGAAGATGTGGCTCACACTATAGTTCCTTGATTATTTAGTAAGTAATTATCCTTTATACTTGTGTTATTTATGTATTGTATGTAAATGTGTGTATTTATGTTTTTTATTTTATATTAAGTTATAGATATATTAATGTTTTATATATGTGTTATAATATTTATTGTATATAGTTAGGTATTGGTTTACATATGCATTTATATTTATTCAAATGTTTTGCTCTATTTGTCGATCCTTGTTTTTTGATTGCTCCTCTACCACTCAAAGGTTGACTTTCAGAGATCCCTGCAGGGATAAGTCCGCCTTTGTACTTAACACGTTACTTTTATTTATGTAACCAACATACTCACTCACTCACTCACAAACTTTCACATTTATGATATTAGTAGGAGATACTTACTTACTTTACTCACAAAAAAAATCGCTCCACCCTAATGTGGGTACACCATTAAATTGTGCATGTTTGTGCATTTCTTCCTTCACCGTAAAAATCGTGGTATATTTTAAGTGTACCTAATTTCGCATACCAATTTCGTAAAACTCAGAGGTGCGGGTCTGAACCAACATGCTACCATGGCTTAAAGACTGACTAGATAAATAATAATATTTCACCAAACAACTTAAGTATTTTACGTATTATACACAAGTTTGAGATTTTTCTGCCAATAAAAATGGAATGTTTTCTTTAATACTTCTTAGTGTAAACAGAAAGAAACATTTCTGTCCTCTAATGTTTGTACAACCTTATGTTTGAATAAATCATATGATTATTATTATTATTATTTATTATTAAATATATCTTGTTAAAATAACAATAAATAATATTGTTTTTACGGTAAACCTCAAAAATCACCCTTGAACGTAAACGTTGCACCTTTATTAAACATATTTACCGTAGTGATCCCAGAGCAAATAAAGGGAAGTGTATATTAAGTCGGCCTGTCGGTAGCAAAGCTGGAGGTAATGTGTTTATTTAGGTATCTGAATGCCTGAATTATGTAAATGTTACGGAGGAACGTTAGCGGAGCCTACAAGACAACCACATTCAAGAATATTATGTAACTTAGGCACAAACTCATCGCAACAAATGTATGAATAATATTCTTAATTAACTGCTGTGAGCCAGCTTCTGTAAAGGCTATTCTTATATGAGTCTAAGTGATAAAGAAGGAACAGAACGTTAACCTCCTTTCGTCGGTGATATTGTACCTAATACCGCGTAACTAGCATTTTCCATAAGGTATAATTTGCACTGTCAGAACAGTACGATGTTAGTACAGCCGCCATCATATTTTTCGGAGCGGCCATGGTGGTCGAAAATATCGGAACATGCACTCTATTATTACAGTATTAGAGTTCATGTTTCGATATTTTTGATCACCTTGGCTACTCCGAAACATCTGATGGCAACTGTACTTACTGCTAGTAAAATGCTAGTTATGTGGTATTGCAGTATTACCGACGCTTTGACATTTTGAATATTTGACACATTTGACAGAAATAGCAAAAATAACGATGAAAACGTGGGTAGTTGTGCGCCGGTATTATTTAGTTTCTTCGGGTAGTCGCGCGAGCAGAGCGGTGGCGCGCATTGCGCGTGTTGCAGCAGCCACCGAGTCGCGTTGCTCCTAAGAAGAAGGGCTACGAATTAGCCCGAAACATGTCGAGCTAAACTCGATTTAAGATGTGAGTTGTCCGGGTTTATTTCTTTAAATAAGAACGTTAACCAGCTTAAAGAATAAATGTGATACGAGTAAGTTTAGCTTCGCCTTTATATCACTTGGACCATTGCAAATAAAATCGAATGGAACACAATATCACTTACATTGTTGCGTGCTCCAATCTTTCTGTTAAATATTCGTGGACTATTTAACATGTTGTACTAGTGCTTATTCAAAATAATTTCTGTTTTTTTTTTAACAGAAATAGGCTTGCGTTTGACCACAATCACGCCTGATGGTAAGCAAAGATGTGGATTAAGATGGAGCGCGCTTGCCTTATATAATTATGAAGTATTCACCCTAGATTTGAAGACGGCCACATAAAGACAAAACTAAATAAAAACTAAGTAAATACAGACGTTATTTCTTTATTTTTACAGGCTGCTGCGTTTATTTAGAATCTGTAGTAGCTAAGTAACTTATATTAAATACCTCGCCGGTTTAACTTGGTTGTTAATAACAAATTTCATAAAGCATTTCCTGTAACGAATGCATCTTTCATAAATTGAATCAAAAAATAACAGTGTCAATTACTTGCAGAGTACAATTAACTTGTGTGAAATACGTCGTGAGGTCGAGCACTGTAAAGGACGGAGTCTGCGAAGAATGAGCTCGAGATACTTAATGGAGTCCTAACTCGGATAACGCAGCTGAGAACTATTTTGTAAAAATCTTCTTACAAATTTTTACTTCGTGCATAAGAAGAAAAAAAGCGCACTTTTCTCATAAGCATTTCTTGATACAATGAATTAATCCGCATAAAGTTTGTTTTGATTGAAATAAAGAAATATATCATGGGACACTTCACCTAGCCCCAAACTTTGCAAAGCTTGTACTAGGGATATTAGGCAACGCATAAACATACATATATCGATAAATGTAAATGTATGCCTAAATGTAGATGAAAATCTCTTGTTATAATATTTGTATGCCGTGTAAGCGGCAAAAAGTGGTGAACTTTCAAATGTTGGCATAACACCTGTTAACCATGTAACCTGCTCTTTGAACAAATAAATCTTTGACTTTGACTTTGACTTTGAATACATACACACACCCAAGACCCGAGAACAAACATTCGTGAAATAAAAAAGTACGATTTTTTTGGCAAAACTTAAATTATAGCAAAGTTTTAGAGTAAAGCCTTGTTATTTAAAAATGTTAGCTTTAAATAAAAGTAAAAAAAAATGTACTAGCAGTGATAAGTAATATTAGCAGAAATGTAACGTCGAACTTTTGAAAACATTGTTTTACGGCTGCCTTCCGCACTTACTCGTTTATAACACGGACGCACCAGGGAACTGTGTGACAAAGTGAATGTGGTACAGTCACCAGCACCAATATCTGACACAACAAGCGTGCATAAATATCTCATACGACTCTATTTCTAGGGTCGGAAGGACGTGTCAGATATTTTTGCACGCTCCGCTGTGGCAGATATTAATGCTGGTGACTGTACGATACGAGTAACCACATGGAAAATAAAATTTGTAGTGTTATGGGAAAATTATAAACTATCTTGACTCCTTTTGCTGTTTAGGAGATTGATGCGAATGTTTATGGATTTGAGACTCGCATGAGTATTTTGTACTTACATAAGACAGTGTATTTGGACTTGATTTAATAATAGTTAAATTTTAAACTTTGTTTTATGGGAGCCACCTTTAAATATCTATTTTATTTTAATTATTTATTCTTAAAGTGATTATACAACTAAATATTCTGTAAATATGAGTATTGTTATTAATATCAAGCATAAAAACGGCAAAAAAACACCTTTGTTGAATGGGAGCCGCCTTCAATATTCATTTTATTCTGTTTATAGTACATATTTGTTGTTATAACGGCCACAGTAAATACATAATCTGTGATAATTAACTGTGTCTAACTATTAAGGCTCAAAAGATAGAGCCCTGTCACAGACGGACAGACAGACAGTAATAAGGTTCCGTTGGCACCCTTTGGGTACGGAACCCTAAAGATGATGAAAATATAGGTAGCCATTTAGGGTCACCCCAGACCTATCGACGCGGCATTGACTTTAGCCGATCAAAAACTCTTTGTGTCCACGCAATAAGAGCAAAAATGACGTCGATCCGCTCGGCCGACGCGAAACGACGTTTACCTACCTACCGACGGGAAGACGCCGTTTTCGCTCTTATTGCTTATTTATTTTATGCTTATTCGACATAAAACGTTTTTTGGTAGGCTAAAGCCGATTCCGCGTCTATAGATGTGGGGAGACCTTTAAAGTTCCACGTGACGTCACTTTTTAGCACGGCGCGTCGTCGTGGCTCGTGGCCTCCCCCCCCCAAACTTTGACGCGCTCCATTTCTGTAATTTTTTGTTTGACTGACGAAAGAAAAAATACGCCTCGAATATTTTCTGATAATTTAACTGACGGATCAAATTAAATAATATTTTGTTTACGCAGGAAACTACTCAATTAAAACGTGGTTATTTTAATATTCTAAATAAAATGCTCTTTCATCTTATCGTGAGTATCCAATTCCAAACTGTTTGTCAGGAAATTGGCAGCGGTTACGAACAGCGCGTTCCTTTATCAGACACGACGAAGTGAAGAATATTTTAGATATCAAAACCAAAGTAATTCATTCCTTATTCATAGTTTGTCCCAGTTTTACAGGCGCGGATGTACTGAGCAATAAACGGGGTGCTTTCGGGAAGACTGAAAGACTCTTTTTTTAGTGGTGAAATGAGATGCTTTGTCACGTAGACTTTATACACGTTTCCTTCAAGCAGTATATTTCTAGGGCTTGTATACAAAATGAAATTGATCGTATAAACATAAGCATATAAATAAAATGGCTTCTAATAATGACGGTTGAATATAACGCTCGGAATATAAGGCAAAGAATTATTAGTAAAGCGATCGTAGGTCGCGTAAGATTGGATTAATACACTGAAATTATATCTACATTAGATTTTACGATATAGCGAGAACGTTCATCGGAATAAATTGATGATTTTATAGCAGATTTATGCGATAAAGTAAATGTCACAATTACTTATAAACGTTTAAAATAAAAATGCCGCTAAATACGGTATTTGACTATTTTGTATATGTTTTGTAAATTAAAACTACACAATGCCTGTTATCGAATAGAAAAACAATTTTTAAGCTACCTTTACAAATAACAAAGTTATAAAGGTTTGAAATTCAAGATTAGACAGAGAAAGACATACTGGCATGTGACGTCACACGCCAGTACCGCCATACTTGCTGCATATAGAAAAGCGTTTGAGAAAGAGACAGGTATAGAATTTTTTCAAAAAATCACCATAAATTCAATTTTCAACCGATTTAAATTTTCTCTCCGCTAAACACTCTCTGTATATCTATATTTTCATAATAATAATAAGATATGGCAAAATCAGGAGTTGTCAAATACCGTATTATAAGATAATATGCTGTATACGAGTTAACAATAGCGCAACTAATTCCCACAATTCGAATAATAAAATAGCCACAAAAATCCCACCGATATATATACCGCTTTGTAAGAGTAAACGACACGACACATCGACAATTTGTCTCTGCGTTGGACACGGTTCGGGACCCAGCTGACAGATCGCAGCGCGATACATTGCGGGCGCACTATGTAGCGTCGACATGTCGTGTCATGGACGCAAAGCCATGTAGTTACGCAGATTAATTGCTCGGAAATCTAGCGCTAATCTAAATGGGTTGCTTGTTTGTTTGCAATTATGTTAAACAGATTGATGATAGGTGGTGGAGAAAGTGAATGCTATTTTGAACTAATTTATACGGTTGGTTTTGCGTTATATACCTACCGTCATGTTTTGTGAAGATTTTGTACGTCGTTAGGTTTTCTTGTAATGTTTTTGATATAACGACCTCTTAATCGTCGAATCGAAAAATCGTCTTAGCAACCCCCATGGTTTTTAAAGACCTTTCCAACTATGCCCCACACTATAGGATTAGACGAGAAAAAAAAATTCACCCCCATGGTATAATAATATGGGAGGTACCCTAAAAAAAATGTTTTTATTGTTTTTATCTGTTGGCGTAATTAATATGTATATTTTATTACAGCTTTCTAGTACTAACGGTCTTTGAGATAGACAGACGGACAAACATGACGAAACTATAAGGGTTCCTAGTTGACACCGAACCCTAAGATCGGTAAGAATAATTACTTAGTCGGTTTTTTTATATGATAAGGGGAAAACAAGCAGGCGGGTCACCTAGAGGAAAGAAATCACCGCTGCCGCTGTGCGTTGCCGGCCCTTTTAAAAACGAGTAGGCTCGTATTTTGAAGATCTCGGTCCAATATCAAATAACACCAAAGCCAAGTAAATTTGCCAAAGTAGATTTTCAAATGCAAAGCTCGTCGCAAGTAATATAGGTCACCTTGTTACGTTCACTGAATAGGCGCAATTTATTTTGTTTAAAAATAAAACAAAGACAGTACCCACTGAAATTAAATTATGTCTCTGCTTTACTTTAGGTTGGCTTCATTCAAGATCAGTTCAGTGGAACAAAAATGTCTCACAAATAATTATAAAATGAAAAACTGTATAAAACTCACTGCCCTTAGGTACTCGTATTCATTATAGCACGCAATTTGTAGTTACTTGTTCCATCTTTAATTTAAGTTCACTACCATCAACTGCTGCTACGGTGATAACAAAATTTCTTCAATGAAGTATAAATGAGCGCCTGTCAAACCTTTATAACTCTGTTAAAATATTTAAAGATGGCTTAAAAAATATTTTTCTGTTCGATAACATGCATCAATAATTGTCAAGCTTTAATTTATAAAATGAATAAAAAATAGTCAAATAACGTGTTGTCATGAAAAGGTTTGTATGAAAAAAAAAATGAATCAGGCATTACTTTGCGGAGGCATTACCTTACGATAGCTACGTCTATGCAACAAATATGTCGTGGTCATACAGCTCCTCCACCACTACACTGTAAGAATACACACAAATTACACAAACACAACTATCACCGCCACCCCACAACACTAAAGGTCACGGGTAAGCATAGTAATTGACAAGATTTCATTTTTATTAACACCTGTAAATTACTACAGGAATCGAAAGAGTTTTGCCTTTTGAACATGGGAAAATATTTATTATAAGTAATTGATTTCTCCATATTTAAAAAAATGCAAAAAAAAATTAAAATTATGTATGAATTTGCCAACTCTACCACAGAATAGATATTTTCCTTTGCCTTTTTCACCAGAAAAGGAGCTGTCATAATTTTGACAACGTCTCTATGCAACGTCTACGTCAGATTTACGTAATCTTTTTTTTAAGAGACTAGACAAAAGTAATGGATCTATTGTGTGATAGTTTTGGAGTTATGCCCTTTTAGAATAAGCACATCTTAAAAAAATGTAATAAATCATTTAATAGTTGTAACGAAATTTTAAAAATATCAGCGTTTTTCTCTTTCAAAACAGAATACAGAGAACGAATTAAATTATAGTCTTAGAAATATGAAATCTTGTCAATTGTTTACAGTTCATTGAAAGAAAATGTTTCTAGAAAAAATAAGCAAGAAAAACAAAATGTTTGAAGGGTAGAATTTTATTATTAGTCCACCTTGTTAATATTCATGCAAGCATCATGCCTAGACTGAATTCAGAGTTGACAATTGAAATGATTTCAACCGGATTTTCATAATCAAAACCAATGTCGAATTTCGGGCCCAGTGAATTCATTATTTCAAAGCGATTATCATCGGCCATTGCCATCACTAGCAGTTACCACTAGTATCACAGCCAATACAGAATTATCATTACGCTATCTCGTTTAGGGCCTGATTGATGCGGCACTAACCGATTGTTCGCGTAAGACCGGTGTATAAACGAGCAGAGGACGCCTAGCACGCTATCGTTTATCGCGGGCATAAAGCACCCGTCCCTTACTCGCATACTGGGTGGAAAGGGATGTAAGCTTTATGTTTGCGACAAAATCTAGCATGCTAGATCTGTTCCTACGTGATTTATTCGTGGCTTTGTTTTGAAACAGACATTAATGTAATTAGGATTAGGATGAGTTTGCACAGTGATTGAAGTGTGACTGTTGCAATGATCATTTGTTTGGCTAGTGGGGGGAGGGGGGGGGGTTCTTGATTTAAGGCAAGCGCTAGGATTGGC
>NC_133482.1:5352818-5404312 GCF_025370935.1 Choristoneura fumiferana | reverse complement strand
AACAGTTGAAAACTTCCGAGTTTTGTAGTACCCATTTTTTCCATCTGATTGTGTATCTATGTAATATATAATCTAAGGGTAAATTTAATTTACTTTACATTATGATTTAACAATACTTTTGAATTAACGTTAATTTTATGAATAGCCTATACCATTGTGTACCATTTTTATATCAGTAAAAAGTTGTATAAGTAATGGTAAATTGTTAAATGTTAATTACGATTTGACGTTAAATATGTTTGACAGCGATAATGTTACCAACGTTTTAACGGTATTTGAAGCCCTGGTACAGATAATTCTTATTAGCTTAATTTCATGGTAATAACAGGGTTAAAAACATCATTCCAAGGTTCAAACTATCTTCACGCTGAATTTCGTCCAGTTCTGTCCGAGGGTGAGCATGGAGAACTAAAAAACTCATAGGTATGTAAACATTACAATGCTAAGCTGTATTAGTTATTAATAATTGATATCTGATTGGTTATACAAGGCTACCTTAAAGTGATAGATACTCATTTCTTTGTATTAGGTGAAACCTAAAAACCATAAGATTTCTGTAATGTGAGTGTGACCCCATGTATGGTTGGTTCCCTAACTTATGTATCCACACTTTTTCATACTAGTTGCATAGAAAAGTGGATACTTATGTTACGGCACCAACTGTACAAGGATTCTTACTCCACTTTTACACATGCAATAATAGCCTAAAATTGGATCTTCACCTCTCCTGTTATTATGTTCTTTATCAAATGCAATCCACAAATAATAAAACATTGTGTTTCTGAATCTTGACGTAGCCCTTATTTTCCTGGCTCATTGAAGTTTTCATTTTTCTATCATTTTTTGTCCGAGGTAAACATTTAGTTAACAGAAGGATTCTTCAACTAATAACTCATTTTAAAAATTTCCAGATAACAAATTAGTGACATCTACTAAAATCTCATCTACAATATGTACCTAAACATACCAGTGAAATTGAGGATTTTCAGCATTGACTGATAGAAAAAAAACTATAAGTACCTTCTTTGAAATAAACGTATTAAAATATGAATATTAAAAGCAATAAGATACTTACATATTATTCTTCAATGTAAACAAGCCAGTGTTGTTTTTACTATTTTGCAAAACACTTGTTTCATCTTTTTCTAAAAATTATTAATTGCATGTATAATGTATGTTTTATTATAACATTACTGTACTAGGAATGAAACTTCAACTTCAGAAGGTTCACCTAAAGGAGTTTCCTTTTAGAAACGTTGGTTATGGGCCTTTCCAACAGTGATTATTGCACAGAATCTGATCTGAATCGAATTCTAAGCAATGAATAATGTAAAAACAAAGTATACTGGCTTAGAAATGCCAGATAAGAGTGTTCCAAAGGCCAAAAAGCTCGCAAATACTCAAAACTTAAACAAACGAGCCAGATTCAGGTTCGCGAGATTGCCTTTTTTTAGTCTTGACAGATTCATACACATCAAGGAAACTTGTTAACTATAATTTCATTGTAACAAAAGGAAGAACTTACCCATTTTCAGCCAATATTCACTTTAAAAACACTATTCAGAAATACAAAACACAAATAACATCACCACAAACATCACAAAGCGGCCATTTTACAAGTTTAGGGTTGCAAGATCAAAAATTACATTCTTCTTGAATTTTTTAAGCAGTTCTCGTTGTCCTGAAAAAAAACTGTAAAAACAAATCAATCAATCAATTACTAAATAAATGTAACTATTCTATGAATTATTAAATTAATTAGCTTTAGAATTTATCAAGCATAATCTAAGAAAATGATATGTAAAAATGATATTACCAATGAAGAGTGAATAATTAGAGATGAGTATGAATAATTAAAGACTTACAAAGTTTCTTCCGTAACTTTCCAGTTAATTCTTTAATTTTTTGATTACTTTCATTTCATTTAATGCCTTTTTTACTTTTTGCGCAACAGGAGAGAATTATTGGTCCAAGTTATTTTATTTATATTTCAGCTTTGGATTAGAATTTTAAGAGCAAAGAAAACTAGCGAACTGTTGGTATTGCCAACCTAAAGCCATTTTTCTTTTCTTGTCAAGAGCTGTCAAAAAGGTTGGACATTTGTGTGTTTTTAAAAGATTTAGAAAAATCTTTGTTAATCCAGCTACAATTACTGTATAATTATGCAGTAAACGGTGCATTGAAGTGCTGTGAATGTGTAATTTATAATTTCTTTCGTATTTCAGCTTCAAAATGGTACAGCGGCTTACGTTCAGACGACGGCTGTCGTACAATACCAAGTCAAATCAGAGGAGAATGTAAGTGTTTCTACTGGTTTTGTAACAAAATAGTCCTCATAATTTACTAAGGAAACCTTTTTATTAGGTTTATGTAGACATCCTAATGTAAAACTTATATAGTTTACATCAAACTTAACCTCAAAATTCAATGTCTTGATTTTATCATTTTGCATTAAGTCCCCCTCCCTCCAGGCACCTTATTAAACATGTGTATCGTGGTTATTCTTGACTAAAGCAATCATTGCATTATTTTATCAAAAACTTCACAAGTAATAAGTATTTTGTACTGAAAATCTATAAAAAGTCTACTTATTTCACACTTGTTTATTGTTTGTACATGATATAAATCAGCTATTTCATAAAATCATGATTGAGATAGATCCATTTAGGGCTCAGTGGCCCCTTGTTTAATTTTAGTGTAGTGGTTTCTTGTTTTAGCATTCAAGTCAAGTCAGTCAAAAGTATTTCATTCATTTATAACATTAATATTTAACCTACCTAAACTTAGTGAAACAAGAGCCAGCTGCAGCCAGCAGAAAGGGATAATTTGTTAATATTATAAGGCTAATTGACCTGACTATCTTAGAAAAAGTTATGTTTTTCAATCAGTATTACTTAATGCCAAAAACTAACAAGGCGGAATAAGTGATCAATTTGCAAAGAACAGCCCACAATTGCCATTATCATGTCTGGTTCGGATCTCTAGACTTGAGAAGAAGAGGTCTTGAGGGTTCGGGTTCCATACACAAGGGCCAGGTCAATTGTATCTGACAAAGCCTTTTGCTTATTCCACTTCTTTGATCTGTCTCTTGTGTAGGGCAGTGAGCAAGCACCTATGAGGCTGTCATGATCTCCTGGACTGTTGAAAACCTCAACAAAAACAAGAAAAAAAACATTTGTGGTTTTCAGAGCGACCTCATATTGTCTGGGACCAAAGAGCACACAGGATTGTAAGACCCTATTGGAAAAAAGAGTAATGAATGAAATGAAAAAAACATTGTTTAATTTATTAGACTTGGGGTAGACTTACCTGATAAAACGGATTAGTCCCAACATTCACATTCCTAAATTATCACATTCATTCACATTTCTAAATCATCACACTCCCTGGTTTTCACATTCTTAGGATTCACATTCTTAAAATATCACATTTCCAAGTTTCACATTCCCAGTTATTCACATTCTTTAATTAAATTATCACATTCCTAGACATCACAATTAATGTTTTTAGAAGTACCTATTCTTCATACCTACCTACTTATTCAATTCAAGATTTATTGGTGGTTTGGCACTTGAATTATTTAAGTAGGTTTTATTGTGTTTAATCTTAATCTCTTTAATTACCTATCTAGAATTCAAATACTTGAGAATGTAAACATCTAAGAACTGTTAATGAAGACTAATAACTACTAAATAACTTTTATCTATATATAATACATAGAGATAGACTTACATACATCCGTGCATACAAACCTACATCTATAAATATACTTCAAATCAAAACATGATGCCATTTTTGGGGCTGTTGGGTAAAAATATAATACCATTTATGATCAAGAAGTGGTGAGATTATGAGGAATTGGGTTTGTAAAGAGCTCAAATTAAGTGCCTGCCTGTGTGATAAGCTGGGAATGTAAAGAATTAATGTTGAAAAAATGACTTTCTGCCAAGTTTCTTGCGGCACATTCTTCTTGGCAATGATGGTCTTTCCGAAAGCGCTGGTAGTTTAAAAAATGATGTGTAAAAGTGCCCATTGCGGCCTATTTACTGAATAAATGATTTGAATTTGAATTTTAGGTCTGTGAAAAGTTGGGACTGTGAAGAATTGGGATAGTTAAGAATTTGGAATGTAATGAACTAGGATTGTGAATAAATGGGTTTTTGAAAAGTTGGCACTGTGAAGAATTGGGACTGTTAAGAACTGGGATCGTGACGGAACTGGATCTGTGAAAAGTTGGCACTGTGAAGAATTGGGACTGTTAAGAACTGGGATCGTGGAGAATTGGATCTGTGAAAAGTTAGGATTGTGAAGTACTGGGCCTAATTCATAAAACTTACCATTTTGAAAAAAAATACAAAACCTGAAATTTTGACCTTTGACAACATTTAACTGTTTTAGCACATATAGGATCAATGGGGACATTTGACACTTTATTCCTAATGGTGTACTAGTATTGCTGAAAAATCAATAGTTTACAATCAATAGTTTCAATCGGAAAAAGGCCATACTATAGATAGTTTTAAATAATCAATAGTGACCTATATTTCAATACTATTTTATAAGCATCATCATATTGTAGTACTCTAATAAAAGTAAATAATCATAATAATATTCAATAGTTTAACCAACTGCTTCTCTCATATTCCAGAGTCCGGACACCAGGTGGCCGCCTGGTCTACCAGTATGTCAAGAAGCCCAAGAAGATCCCCAGATGCGGCAACTGCAAGAGCAAACTTCGCGGCATCCAGCCGGCCAGGCCCGCCGAGCGCTCCCGCCTCTGCTACCGTAAGAAGACCGTCAAACGCGCGTACGGAGGCGTGCTCTGCCACAAGTGCGTGAAGCAACGCATTGTGCGAGCCTTCCTCATCGAGGAACAGAAGCTGGTCAAAGTGTACAAAGCGCAGCAGGCCAACCCGAGAATCAGCAAGAAGGCCGGGAAGTGAACTCCTTAGGGTATAAATAAAAGCTAAAAAAAGTTGTTGGGGTTTTTTTTTGGACACCTATTAGCAAATTACAATAAGAGGTGCAACGAAAGTACGAACTGGAATGACGTCAATTTTAATGAAACAACCTCTTGTAATTTTTTTTCATTATTTTTGGCTTTTATTATATTTGGTTATGTTTTTCGAGCGTATGTATGTCCATTTCTTTGGTCCTCGCTGCATCCTAAACGGCTGGTCGGATTGTAACATTTGAGGTATCATTGGATTCCTCATATCATAGCTGTCCGAGTGACATAGGGTATATAATATTTCAATATAGCGTCTGCGAAATAGTACATTGTGTCTTAAAGGGGTCTATTAGAAGCCCGAAGACAGGGCTTTAACGAGTCGATGTTCGTAATTCTAGTACCGCCCGTGCGACATACAATGTTTTTCATCACGTTTGCGAGTAAATTTTTATATTTCTAAAAGAAATAATATACAATTGTTCAAATATTGGCGATACCTTAGGCTACATAAGCACTAAGCGGCTTGAGCGCGCCGTCTCTTTCACAAGCGATATTTTGAAGAGGGAAGGCACGCTAAAACCGCGCGGCTAACCGCATAGTGCGTACGTAGCATTAGGCTGCGCTCTTGGCAGCGCTGCCTTTCAGTATATGTATAAAGTACTCTGTGACTGTACTGTTAATTTCAAGCCAAGGTGTCACAAAATTTATTGACGTTGACACTGACAAGTGACAATGCGTCACGTCGCGTCGGGTGACACTCTTTTCCGGCCCGGATAATACCGGCCCTGTTTTTCGTGTTTTCGCCCATAGAAACTAACAGGAGCTTCTATGGGCGAATACACAAAAAACAGTCGCGGTATTTCCATGTCGGTGTTATTCGGGCCGGGAAAGAGTGTCACCCCCCTTGCTCATACATAATCTGTGGTGTGTTGTGTGTGGTTGTCTATTTATTTAACCCCGCGCTCGCGAAGAAATTATTGTGAAATATTAAATACCTACCTATCCTTTATATAATAAAATAGGATCTTAGTGAAACGTCTGTGATATTTTTAATAAATAAGTTACAAAACATGTCGAATCCTTGGAAGAAACTTTCAACGCCTGCCGTTGCAGAAAATCTATCCGACATAATTTCTGAACAATATGCGAGTGGTCTTCAAATTCAGGAAGATACAAAATTCGCAGAGATGATATCCGATCAGCATGTACCCTCATCATCTTCAGATGATATTTCGCCAGAAATCCTGAAACAGATTCAGGATTCGAGCTTGGGAGAGTATTGCGACTCGGATGCTATTATTGCAAAAGTTTTGCAATGCCAGTTCGACAAAGAACATGACGACGAAATAAAAAGAGTCGAGAAAAAGCGTAACGGGGACTCCAAAGTATCCGTATCATACGATAATTACCGCAACGTGCCCGAGAATCTCGTGTACGATACAGAGTCTGAGGATGAGGACGTTGAGGTCGCTGCCAGGAAAGATTGGGATCGGTTTGAAACTAACGAAAAGGAATATGCTAGTCTGCCTAAGCGAGGGTTTATTATGAAAGACGGTGAACGGGTTACAAAGCACGATAATATTATTAATGGCCGTAGAAACGCGTGTAAAGTCATGACGTTCCCGCCAGAGGTGTGTACAGGTGATGGCGCTGGTTTCGACATGAAGCTGCCAAATACTGTGTTCAACCATTTGAAAGAGCAAACCAGGCAACACCAATCTCGCCGCCCTAAGATGCTGGATAGAAAAGAGAGCCAAGCCACTGCTGAAGTGGGTCTTGATGAACAGACCAGACTCATTCTTTACAAACTTATCAATAACGGAATGCTGGAGGAAATCAATGGGATTATCTCAACTGGAAAGGAATCTATTGTTCTTCATGCCAATAGTGACCCTTCTTTCCCCGATATGATCCTACCAAAGGAATGTGCTATTAAAGTGTACAAAACCACTTCTAATGAATTTAAGAACCGTGAAAAGTATATCAAAAATGATTACCGCTTCAAGAACCGTTATAACAAGCAGAATCCACGTAAGCAGATTTCTTTGTGGGCTGAGAAAGAGATGCACAATTTAATGAGGATGCAAAAAATTGGGCTTAACTGCCCCGATTTGATCTACTTGAAGAAGCATGTGCTAGTTATGTCGTTCATCGGTAAAGACAGCAAGCCAGCATCTAAGCTAAAAGATGCTATCTTGAGCCCGGAGAAATGGAAGAGTGTGTACAAAGAAGTAGTGGATATTGTACATAAGCTGTACAACGAAGGACATATGATTCATGCAGACTTATCAGAGTATAACATCCTGTGGTGGGAAAACAAATGCTGGCTTATAGACGTATCTCAAGCCGTACAGCCTGACCATCCTGGAGGGCTGGAGTTTCTGCTGAGGGATTGCCGCAACATTTATAATGTAAGATAAAGTGTTATTTCGTTTCTACCATCTTTGAAATGCAACTACTCTGCTTGCATCCAATTATTGTTTCCTTATAAGTTTATAACAATAATATGATTAATTTTATAATTAAAATTTCCAGCATTTGGCAAAAAAGATAGATCAATCTAGGATTTAGATTCTAGATTGCTTAAACAAAAATACCAAATTACCTTCTCACTAAAAAGTAAATTTAATTTGTATAGATAACAACTCAATTAAAAATAATCTATTCAATTATCTGTTTAAAAATAAAATACAAATTATCTACACTGTGTTGGTCCATTAATGTAAATAGGAAGCTATATTGAAAGATATGCGTTCAGATACAGATATCTTATTGTATTTGCTTAGTGTGTTACACATTTTATATTTTAACTTAATATTTTATCTTGCAAATATTCTTCTCATTCCAGTTCTTTGAGAAAAAACGAGTCCCAGATGTGAAGACAGGTGAGGAGCTATTCAAGTCCATCACAGGGTTCGAGGGGGTGGACGTCAACTTACCTGGTGTTCACGTCACATACAATCCACACGCTTCTCGGTTTGAAATAGGTCCAGATGATAACAGGAACGATAACTATTCATTTGAATTTTGCTGGCAGAACTCCAAAACTAGCAGTTTAATAACGTTTAAAGGTGACTCTGATAATGACTCAGATGAAGATCCAGCACAGTCAGATGTGTTTGATGAGATGTGGATTCAATCGCAGAAACTGAAAGCCGTTGATTCAGCATCTAACTTTGGCAATGAGATAAATGCGTTGGCTCCAGAGCCATTGGTTGATAAGGCAGTCAATTTTGGCAATACTATTGATGTTGTCCTTCAAGATGGATAAGTAGTTGTATTGTTAAGGAGAGTCTTAATTACAAATTATTTGACTGAGTTTATGTACTCTGTTTATACATAGAATCAAAGAGCATGTGTATGATTTTATTACTGATAAATACCAGTTTGTTACCAGTAACAATAACTGTAATGTTTTGACATAAATAATGTGTAACATACTCAATAAAGCGAATAATAAACTGCCACACTCACTTTATTCATCTTTTTATGTTAGCATGATAGCATCTAACCGTCCATAACCATGTTTGTTTTAGGTTTCCTGTCTGTTTCTCCCCCAAAATCAAAATGATATAAACCAAAGTCTCCTCATGTGTGTAGCTACATCGACATTGGCAAAAAATACATCTTTCTGAAACAGCAAGGGTGAAAGCCATATAAAAAAAAATGAGTTTAATCTTATTTTCATGCCCTACCATGATAATGACTGGTGGATTAAAATTTCACAACCTAGACGCGAAACGCCATCGGCGGGTCCATATTGGCTAACATAAAATTCTAATTCCTATTTTAGTTGTACTAGAGATAAATATTTGTTATTGTAGAGGCAATAAAAATAGACATGTAAATCTTGGTTTCCTTTTGTCACTTCAGGTACCAAATCCTGAAAAATTGTTTGAGCCATTTAGAGTTTACTCCCACAAAACGAATTCTTGCACAACTGGGTTTGTTAAACAATCAAGATATATTGAAAGAATTAAATAAAATGCTTGTATATTTGTTAAGTACTATTGTCCTGAAAAAGTTGCAGCTGTTGCTTCGAAAACTTTCATCACGAGAAGTTTTAGCGTAAAATGAAGTACGGGCTAATAATAATACCAGAAAGATTAAATTAAAAATTAAAAAACCCCCGACAAAAAAACGCCGGCAAAAATAAAAATAAAAACGCCCGAAAAAAAAACGCCGCAAAAAAAGAAAACTAATAATAATAATAATTATGCACTTGGTACCTAGCTGTTGCCCGCGACTTCATCTGCGAAGAATTCGTTTATACCTATCCCGCGGGGACTATGCTGATTTTTCGCAAAATTAGCCTAAGTTAATTTAGTATAAGTATCTAGTAATATTTTTATATCTAAGCATCGTCGGTGTCGGGGGACCGCTAAGGTTAACAGGAAACTAAAGAACATATATGTTGTATTTTTTAAAGTATTAACCTTAGCGGTCGCCTGACACCGACGATGCTTAGATAAAAAAATATTACTAGATACTTTATACTAAATTAACTTAGGTTAATTTTGCGAAAAATCAGCATATTCCCCACGGGATAGGGATAAACGAATTCTTCGCAGATGAAGTCGCGGGCAACAGCTAGGTAGTGCATCATTATTTTTTACTTTTTAGTTGTCTTTTTTAGCGGCGTTTTTTTTCGGGCGTTTTTATTTTTGCCGGCGTTTTTTTAATTTTTGTTTTTTTATTTCATGTTTTTTAAACTTTGATATTTTTTTTTTAGTGTACTAGTGTGCTGGATATCCTGGCTGCAGCATCAGCTCATCCTGTTGCCACCATTGCATTGAATGTAGAATCAAATACTGATTGAAACGAATGCAAACACGATATATCTGCTATGGTTTTATCAAGAGTTTACCTACTAGTGTTCTGGATATCCTGGCTGCAGCATCAGGCCGAGATGTCCATAATCTTGCATAGTTACAGTTGTGGTCATATAATTAAGAACGATTTTTTATAGAGAAGATTTTTTCTAACTGACAAGTGTTACTAACTGCATGTATATTTTTGTGCTTCTCTCGGTATCGTAAAACTTTTCCGTACTAGCGGTAAATTCATTTATACATATAATTGGCTAAAAAATAAATATATAAACTTTATACATTACATCTAAACCTAGTATTACTACTTACTGGCTGGTCATATAATTAAGAACGCTGAATAGTTTATTTTTATTCAAATTTATATAGAGAACGGACGGCCGCTTTGTGGTTTTAGGTTATTATTCGAATAATTTTGGCGCCATTTAGTGCCGTAAAAGTCTTAAAGGCGATTGCTTCATATAAAACATTGGGGAAAAATAAAAGTCGTGATAAATCTACAAGAGAAGTAATACTAAAACTTTGCGACAAGAATTGGTCGTATAAACACATAGCCGATCATCTGCAATGTTCAAAAACTATGGTTTTCCACGCCATAAAGCATTTTGCCACGTATCAAACTACTTCAAATGTTCCGCGTGTACCTAGACAAAAGAAAGTCATCTCGTCGAGATGATCGAAACATCGTTCGTTTGGCCAAAACAAAATCCTTTTAAAGGTCTAATACCGTCTAATGAGTTAAGAAAAAAATATTTTGGCGAAAACAACCCTTCAGCAATCTCGGCACGCATTATTCGAAGGCGTTTGGTAGAAGAAAAGTTGCACGGAAGGATAGCAAGGAAGGTGCCTATGTTGAAACGGTGTCATAGGCAAGCCCGGCTTGCATTTGCAAGAAGACATGAAAACTGGACAGTCAGACAGTGGAAAAACGTTCTTTTTTTTCTGACGAGACAAAAATAAATAGGGTCTGTTCGATGGCAAACGATATGAAAGATGGCCTTCAAATAAAGCATTCGACCCAAAGTACACAAAAGTGACTTTAAAGCATGGCAGGGGAAATGTAAAAATTTGGGGATGTTTTTCTGGACATGGTGTTGGACCTGTTAGGCTGATAGAAGGAAACATGGATCAATTTCAATACAAAAACATACTGGAAGAAACAATGTTACCATATGCTGAAGGCGTGCTTCCGGTTATTTGGACATTCCAGCATGACAATGATCCCAAGCATACTGCACGTACCGTTAAGGAATTCCTCACATCGCAATCAGTTTCTGTCTTAGATTGGCCAGCCAACAGCCCCGATCTTAACCCAATAGAGCATCTTTGGTGCGAAGTCAAGAAAAAGGTTTTAAATCGACAGTGTGGCAATTTAAGAGAACTGTATGACGTATTCTTAGAAGAATGGAACTCTATCTCTCTTGCGAAATGTCAAAAATTGATAGATTCAATGCCTCGCCGGTGTAAGGCAGTAATAAAAAGCCGTGGACATGCTACTAACTATTAATTTTAGTTAAAATGTATTAAATTCCTTTTTTTTTCTGTACAAACTTCACGTTAGTGTGATTTAGTTAATCTAAGTTTCAAATAAAAAAACTTTCGAGCAGTTCAATAAATCGTTCTTAATTATTTGTCCAGCTTCATTACTATTTTAATTTGTTACTAAAGAGAATAAAAACAAAATTTGTAAAAAAATGTCAGCAATTTTATTATTTATTCTTAATCCCGTTTGCTCTATTCATGTGGCTATTTCATAACGTAACTAGTTACTTCTAAGAAGGAACCACGACTACACAAGACATGATTTAGTTAAAAATAATCTGGAACTTCAAATCGTTCTTAATTACATGACCACCACTGTATATATATATATGGGTGTTTCAAATTGTAGGTCCCAAATATGTTTGTAAGTAAATACCCGTTATGCGTCTAAGATTCCTACCGCAGCGAACAAAAGAGCTGATGATCTTGAAACGGCTGAACCGATTTTGATGAAACATGTCTAAGAACCATCGCTAGAAAATCTGCTTTCCAAAAAAAAAACCTCATTCAAATCGGTCCACCTGTGTAAGAGCTATGGTGCCCCAGACAGACACACAGCGGTCAAACTTATAACACCCCTCTTTTTGCGTCGGGGGTTAAAAATGAGCATTCGACATATTTTGATCAGACAATAGCTAAGATTAACGCGGTTCTGGCACTTTTGCCGGCCGCTGCCGCGGTACGCTCGCTCGGCTCGTGCGTTGTGGTCACAATGAGGGCTATCGTTTTTTGTCTCACGAGATGGCGCACTGTTGCGTGAGGTTTTTAATTGTGGCTTTCAGAGTCTGTTATTACGGGCGTTAAAACAAAGTTTAGATTAAAATCATATTTAAAACACCTTAAAACCGTACCATAAAAATATCCAGCAACCACAGTATTGCCTAGTCCCGTTTTTTTCGGAAAAAAAGGGAGGACAAAAGTTTCCGAAAGACAAAACTGTCTCAAAACACAGACATTCATTGCCCCGTAACGCATAATTGCCATAATTAATTTCAGGTTATGCAAAATATTCACAAAAAAAAACCTTATTATAAATAAACCCGCGTAGCTCACCCAAAAACTATGAGATTTGACATTTCGGAGACCTCACGCTACACTAGCGCCTCTAGCGGCGAATTCATTCGCGATAGCCCTCATTCATACTACGCTTCGACGTATGACGATACCTAAATTTCAAACTTTGGGTCCCTATATCTCGGCCATTTTTGATTACAGAGAAAAAAAAATCAAACAATACGCTTATTTTAACGTATTCTCTACAATAAACATCATTTAAATAAAATGTCATGACTTCATTTTGATTAAAAAAAAACTGTCCTGGCTTGTTGCATAAAATTCAAAACTTTCGTTTAATCTCGGCCATTTTTGATTACATACAGGATACACTTATTTTAACACTAACTGTCCCTCGCTTTCGCCACTGTCATGGATCGATCGATACGTCCGTGCATAACAGGTTGTACCTAATGCACAAATTACAGAATTATCCATTTCTGACGTCACATAGACGTGGCAGAGCTAGTTTAAGTGTTAACGTATTCTATTCGTTTAAAATATGTCATTTCATTGACTTCATTTTGGTAAAAAAATATTTAAGTCTGCCCCCTTTGCTACAGTCCAACCGGGCTATTAGATGTTTTGGCAAAACTGATCCAAAAGATGATCCAGTATTAGTTGTGTGTATTGTGACTGAACTGATGCCTCTGTTAAATCCCTAGAATTATTCAGCAATTTTAGAATTTTGTACTAAGAGTCAGATACTTTATACAGTAAGTAAATGCTTTCATTTTGTTTAAATAATATTATAATTAAGAATTTAATACACTTTAATCATGTAAGTATACAGTATTATCAGTAGTATTAAGAAAAATAACTATTTAAATGATCACATATTTTATTTATTTGTCAACATTTAGGGATAGTAAATATTATTGTTAGGGTTCCGGAGCCAAAATGGCAAAAACGGAACCCTTATAGTTTCGCCATGTCTGTCTGTCTGTCTGTCCGTCCGCGGCTTTGCTCAGGGACTATCAATGCTAGAAAGCTGTAATTTTGCACGAATATATAAGTAAACTATGCCAACAAAATGGTACAATTCAAAATTAAAAAAAAATTTTTTTTAGGGTACCTCCCATAGACGTAAAGTGGGGGTGTTTTTTTTTTCCTCATCCAAACCTATAGTGTGGAGTATCATTGAATAGGTCTGTTAAAACCATTAGGGGTTTGCTACGACGATTTTTCGATTCAGTGATATGTTTGCGAAATATTCAACTTAGTGCAAATTTTCATTAAAATCGAGCATCCCCCCCCCTCCAAAATCTAAACCGGTGGGTGGAAAAATTTGAAAAAATTCAGGATGGTAGTAAGTATATCAAACTTTCAAGGAAAACTATAGCGGCCAAGTTTGCTTGAGAATTATTAGTAGTTTATGAGTAAATAGCAGCCCAAGGTATAAAATATACCTAAACTTGGAAGATTCCATATAAAATACGAAATGCTTAGAAAAATATTAGTTAATTTTTTCGTAATGGCTACAGAACCCTATTTTGGGCGTGTCCGACACGCTCTTGGCCGGTTTTATTTTTATTTAAAAGTAGCCTGTATAGTGTCCCACTGCTGGGCAAAAGCCTCCCCTCTTGACCTCCACAACTCTCGTTCTGACACAATGTCAGGCCAGTCCTATGCGTACATGTCCAGATCGTCCCGCCATCTCCTTTTCGGCCTGCCTCGATGGTGCTGGCCAAATATTAGAATTAGATCATACAAAAATAAAACATACATATAACTCTTTATTTTAAGTTCAGATCATACCAATTACAGAGTCATACAATTGGTAGAATACGAGAGATAACATTCATCTTGTACCCAACTCTACATGAAGACAGCTGTTAACGCATTCACTGCCGGCATTGTTTGTGCATTCAAATGTGTGCGGAATCCTGACAGGGGCACTGGGTGAAAGTCTGGAGAATGCAAATATGGGTTGCCAGCAGCCAGCAGTGAATGTGTTAATGTTAGTTAACAACAGTCCCTTTATGCATGATAAAATTAATACCTAATTAATTTGACTTATCTTTAAAGCTGTACAATCAATAAAAAGTGCCCTGGTTCGGCAATATCCTTCATGGAAAGACACTTATTATTGTGGCACTGTATCATGTCTTTATTGTATGAAATATCATTTCGCTTGTGAGAATCGGTCATTTTCATTGTTGGTCATTCGATTCTGGTAACATTAATTTCTTTCTTGTTTAACCACGTCTGTTCCCAAATCTCTGCATGGCAAGCAAAAACGTCCCCGTTCGTAGGGCGTACATTAAAATCAATATGAGTCATCGTTCCAGAAACAACTTGCTTTGTTACTTTGGTCACTTCAATTTCTTTTCCATCCAAAGTATCACCAGTGCCTTCAAGGTATTTTTGCAGCGACTCCCTTGCTAATGCACAGTATTGTGGGTCGCTGGAATCTTGTTCACTTGGACCGCCAACCATATTGATATTTGCACTAATCGACTTTTATTGTGAATACAAAATTACAATTTTCAGTAGCTAAGCCTTACAATGGCTTGTGAACAATACAAATAAAGTGTTAAATTTATTATTTACGTCGTACTTTGGAGTGGTCACAGACTACTTAGAGCAAAGAGTAGTAGTAATATACGGGGAAAAGAGACTTAGAAATACTACGCAAAGAGTATATAATCACTACGTATGGAGTGGTTCGTTCGTAGTTCGTACTCTTTTATGTCAAACAATTTATTACCTTGCAACACTAGTCATGATGGTTGTAAAAAGCAGTCTTGATATACAATTCAAAGTCTTTTTTTGTTAAATGGTGGAAGCTACATATACAAATTGCACTAATAAGTAACATTTAAATAAATTTAGCGTTTAATGTAGCATACAATTATTTATTTCTGGTTCCACCCATCTAGAAGTAGTGTTGTTATGATAGCGATAATCTATCGAATCGATAGATTGTGCCACAAACAAGACGGAAAAAATAGACGGAGAGCGGACTGCAAAATTTCGTACCTACTTGATACCGCGATGAAATGCACAATGGTTTCCGATAAAACTGATGCTAAGTCTGAATTTATGTCTTGCGGCGGAACTTGCTGAAAGTACCAAAAACATAGTCACGTCCGGTGCGAAAAAAGGGGCGTTATTTAACCCATGTGATACTGAAATAATGGTCATGGCATCAGTTTGGAATTTACTGGTAGATACAAAAAAGCGAAATATGTCAGTATTTTTCTTGCCGGAAGTGCTTGGCAGATGCTCTCAAAGGTGACTACCAGGACCCCTAAATATACCCATCTGATACCAGCATGAAACCCATTCCAGTCGGTAGGTATGAACCCTCATTTCCGGAATATATAAGTCTGCCAAGGCTTACAAGTTGTCGACTCGGATTGACTAATTTTTTACGCTCTTCAATTTGATGTGCATTTCGTTCGAGTAGACCGGTACGAAATTATTAATATAGACTAGATGAAAACCCGGCTTTGCTCGGGTAAAATGTAGACTCATAATAATATGTTTGAAAAAAAAAATTGCCAGTGTAAAGACTGTCGTACTTATCGAAAAATCTGACGTATATTCCCAGCCTTAATATTATCACAAACGTACTTTCACAGCTAACCTACGTATCGGTATTTCATTCACCAGTAGCCATTTCTCCTAAATCTTATTTGCCCAAATAACTATGATGTCTCTGTCTCATAATCAACCCATATACGGTACGATTCGTCTGTACGATCGATCTGATGAAAATCGTCGAATCGTACCGTGTGTGGGGCCTTTAAGAGGTCACAATGGAGAACGAAATACGAACCTGTGACACGCGATGACGTGACACTAACGCCACTTTAATGTGATGACATTGACATGTTTACTTCGCAACGCCATATATACTTATAATCATATTCATAGTGTGATTTGCATCATCATCGTTTATCCACCATTACCTCTCATAATTCGTTTTCTAGATTTTTTTTTACCGTGCAACGGCAAAAACTACTAGACACTGGCAAAATTGTCCTCTGATGGACAGAGCCATATTTTTTTAAAGAAACAACAACATATTCATAGTAATTTATTCAAGTTTATATTGAAAATACTCTAAAAATCCGAATTTTCCGCTCTTCAATTTGATGTGTATTGCTATGTATTCTTTTCTTTTCATACATTGTATAAATTATTACTTACTTAAATAAATGTAGACTAATAAAATGTTTTTTTTTTTGCTCAAATTTGCTTCAGCAGTACATTGATGCGTTCGGTTCTTCGTAAACTTGCCTAATAAAGTGGCATTGCAGTATCATATCATCCTCACCATGGCCAAAAAAAAAAAACTCCACAAACGTCAAGAAAGAAGGTCAAAGTGAAAAAGGCGGGAAACTGTTAAACTTGGCGGACGCGTTTTTTTGAAAATTTCTTTTAAATATTCTTTTTATCTGTAAATATAGGATCAAATAAGGTGTAAAGTAAAATATTTAGATTCTGTGTATATATTTATTTAATTTTGTGTAGTTCTAGAAGAATATTTGGTAAGTAGTTAGTTAATTTTTATACTTTAAATATGAGTAAAGAGGAGCCCCCAGATCCTGGGGGTTCATCTTCACTGCAACCACCATCACCTGCTTATTATGTTACGGTAAACAACAATAGCGAAGGTAACAACGATAATCACAAAGACAATGACTCAGTCATGGGCTTTGATTCTGATGCGTCTCACGCTTCAGCATCGGCCGAAAATTCGAAAACATCTCGTAAACGTTCTTTTGTTCGACACATTTGCAAAACGTGTAACAAAAAAACGAGACATCGGAATAACAGTGGCTCTGACCCTAATAAATCTTGCAATTGCAATACTGACACTGACCCTGATAGCCCGACAATTATTTCTGAAAAAGTAACACCAAATTCAGCAGATGAGACTATTTCTAAAGATAATCAAGGCAAGGTCTCCATTGGTAGAAAGTCCTACCAACCATCGGATGCTTCTCCTTACCTCATTCATGTGCAGCGCATCGAGACATCACCTTCTGACAATACCACCTTACATCCAGTTACATTTGGCAACTTCTTATTGAAACAAAAGTACAAAAATATTGTAAATGGCAGTGTTAAGCGAATTGGTAGGAATAGGATTGCTGTTGCTTTTTCGAACTTTATAGATGCAAATGCTTTTATATCCGATGCTAACTTGACTACCCATAAACTGAGAGCTTTTATTCCTACCTATAATGTAACCAGGATGGGTCTTATTCGTGGGGTGCCTGATGATTGGAGCCCTGAGGAAGTCATTGAAAATGTTAAGGTTCCCTTAGGTTGTGGTGAAATTATAAAAGTAAGACGTCTAAACTACAAAGTAATGGTTTCAGGTGCACCAGTGTGGAAACCTTCTCAAACTGTTGTACTTACTTTCGATGGCCAAACACTGCCCAAAAAAGTTTTTATGTGCTACAATGCTCTACCGGTGGAATTATACATTTTTCCGACCATACAATGTTTTAACTGTTGCCGTTTTGGCCATACCAAAATACAATGTAGGTCAAAGCCTTGTTGCTTTAAGTGTGGCCAAGGACACACTGGGTCTTCTTGCGACATCACACCAGAGGATGCATCCTGTTCCCTATGTGCAGGTCATCACTTTGCTAATAGTAGGTCCTGCCCTGAACTTGACAGACAAAAGAGAATTAAACATAGCATGGCAACTTCTTCCATCTCTTATGCTGAAGCTTCAAAACTGCACCCAGCTGTTTCAAAATCTTTTGCAGATGTGGTATCTCATGGCCAAAATAATTCTCATGTGCAATCAGGAAATCAGTTATTTACCCCAGGTAGTTCCCCCACAAAATCTTACAAAAAAACAATTTTGCAAAAGCCAAGTCCTCCCCGCATCCTATCCAAAGGTTATGATCAAGAGGCTCATAAAGCCCTGATAAGAGATTACAACATGACTCTTCCATGTAAGGGTTGTGCTGTTAACAATCAAAACATACAAACTAATAATAATCAAAATAACACTCCATCTATTTCAGATATCTTAATAGCTTTGTTAAATTATTTAACACAAACACAATCAAATAAAAATACACCGTCCAACGTTGCCCCCTTATTTGAAATTTTGACCCAGTTCTTGAACATCCACAATGGACAATCACTTAAAGATTGTTCAGTGGAATTGCCGCAGCATAATCAATAAGAAAAGCGATCTGCTTTTCTTATTGAACAAATACAGTCCAATAGCAGTAGCCCTACAAGAAACATGGCTAAAACCAGATTTTTTCTTTAAAATCTCTGGTTTTTCCGTTTTGCGTGAAGATAGATCTGATGGGTATGGCGGCGTTGCTCTACTCATCAACAATTCATTTCATTTTGCTCCTTTTTCCCTTCCTCCTCATAGTGCTGAATACTCTATTGTTGCTGCTCATTTAAATAATATTTTAGTTTTATCTATTTATATTCCCTGCCCATCTTCAAGCATACTTAATGAAATAAATTCAATTTTATCCACTATCCCCAAACCCTTTATACTTCTTGGTGATTTCAATTGTCATCATCAATCATGGGGTAGTGCCAATTCTAACCATTTTGGTAAAATTCTATTAGACATTCTAAATAACCACAATCTTTGTTTTATAAATAATGGTAGCCCAACGCGTCGAACCGAGCCAAATGTTGCTGTCAGCGCAGTGGATCTGTCAATTACTACCCCGACTTTAGCGGCCTCTCTTTCATGGGACGTCCTCTCATCAACCTTTGGCAGCGACCATTTCCCAATAGTCATTTCTATTCCAAACAACTCTTCCTTCAATATGCAAAAACGTTGTCTTCGTACTCCTCGTTTAAGACATATTCTAACACATGCTAACTGGCGCCAATTTAGCATAGAAGTGGAACAAAGAATTTCTTCACTATCTAATGTTGTTCCGGGAAATGAGGTTAAGTGTGCTGACGATTTTGCTAAATCATTGATAGACGCTGCAGATAAAGTTTTTCCGGTTAAAAGCACTAGATCAGAAAAACTGCCTTCTCCGCCCTGGTGGGATAGTGAATGCACATCAGCAATAAAATCCCGCAAAAATGCTGAACTAATTTATGCTAAAGATATGACATTTGACAACCTATCAAATCTTTCTAAAATTGTTGCCAGTACAAAGAAACTACTTAAAAAGAAAAAAATTCTAGGCTGGAGGAACTTTTGTACTTCCATCTCGCCTCAAACTAGTTCAACTGAGGTTTGGCAAAAGGTAAAACGATTTAGATCAGCCTTTAGTGACACTAATATCTCTTCGCTATCACCTTCTTTGACGGATAAATTTTTAGACCAGCTAGCACCAGCTTCAGTTCCTCAGGAAATTCTCTTAAATCGATTTACCTTTTGTCCCTCAGTCGATAATTTTCCAACTGTTTCTACTATTGAGTCTCCATTTTCTTTATTAGAACTTAAAGGTGTTTTACGTGGTCTTAAAGACTCTTCGCCTGGGAAAGACGGAATTCCGTATTCATTCTTGTGCAATCTTACTGATTGTGCATTAACATATTTTTTAAACATAATAAATACTATTCTGCTCACTGGTAACGTTCCTCCGTCGTGGAAAGTTCAAATAATTATACCAATATTAAAATCGAATAAATCCCCAACAGAGTCTTCTTCACACCGTCCTATAGCTTTATCTTCTGTGCTCCTTAAACTGGCAGAACATTTAGTCAAGAACCGTTTAGAATGGTATTTGGAATCCAACGGACTATTAGCTAGTAGTCAATTTGGGTTTCGAAGAGGTAAAAGCACGATGGATAGCTTATCCATATTCACGACAGATATAAGATCAGCACTATCACTTAATCATAACACTATTTCTGTTTTCCTTGATGTTTCTGCAGCATATGATAATGTTATTTTAACTATTCTGCTTGAAAAACTCAACAAACTCAAGGTTCCCATTTGTTTGTCTAATTTCATTATCAACATCTTATCCGAAAGATTTATTACCGTTTCTACAGGCTCGTTAGAACTAAACAGAGTCGTTTGGAAGGGATTACCACAAGGTTCGGTTTTAAGTCCTATCTTGTACAACGTCTACACTCATGATCTAGAATTAGCACTTAACAGCCCCGTTAATATTTTACAGTATGCTGATGACCTTTTAATTTACTACTCTGATGACAATGTTGCTACAGCCACGGATATTGTCAACTCTGCATTAACCAGATTACACATTTGGCTTTGCTCAAATGGCATGGAGTTGTCAACTACCAAAAGTTCAGTATTGGTTTTTAGTAGAATGAGAGCTATTCCTGAAGCTACCATATTATATAACAATGAACCAATTTCACAAGTATATCAAGCAAAATTTTTAGGAATTATATTTGACTCTAAGATGTCGGGGCTTCCACACTGCGAGTATATTGTTGCTAAGTGTGAAAAACTATTAAACATTCTTCGATGTTTATCGGGTGTTTGGTGGGGCTCGCACCCATTTTCCTTAAAATTAATATACAATGCCCTGATCAGAAGCAGGATAGACTACGGATCGTTTTTATTGGAACCAAGTAACTCCGCTGGTTTAAAAAAACTAGATCAAATTCAATCGAAATGTCTCAGGTTAATTACTGGCGCCATGAAGTCTAGCCCGATAAATGCTTTACAAGTAGAGTGTTGTGATCCGCCACTCAAACTAAGACGACAGTTTTTATCAGATAAATACTTATATCGTTCCATTCAGTTTTCTCAACATCCGATTCTAAATAAATTGGAAAATTTATCTTCACACATCAGAACATCGCGTTATTGGTTGCATAAGTCTTCTCCGTGTTTAGTAAAAAGTTTGCAAAAATTCCGTTCTTTGGATGCTCCAACTCATAGATCTCACATTCTCCCTATATTTACATGCGACTATCAGGCTCTTATATTCTCTCCTAACATTAAGTACAATTTAAACATTGATAAACGCAGTTTGAATGCTAATACTTACTTTAATAGCAAGGTTTACAGTATTTGGCCGGAATGGCATTATATCTTCACTGATGCATCGAAAAGATCGCCTTCAGGGTGTACTGGTGTTGGCATCTATCATAGTCAGTATAAAATAACACAACTTGTTAAATTTCCGCCTGAGACTTCAGTTTTTACTGGGGAAGCGTTTGGCCTCCTAAAGGCTGTAGAATATATACTTATCATGAAGCTAAGGGAAGCTGTTATTTTCTCCGACTCTCTTAGTGCTCTGCAGGCTCTTGAAAAGTACCCATTTTGTAGATCCAGTCCATCATACCCCGTAATCATTGAAATCAAGACTAAATTATTCCAATGCTTTCTTAAAGGTTTCTCAGTAGTTTTTACTTGGGTTCCAAGTCATTGCGGCATCAAAGGTAATGAGAAGGCTGACAAAATTGCCAATAAAGCAATTGAAGACGGAGATATGTTCCCGTACAAAAATTATACTCATGACCTAATCAATCTTCCGCGAACATATCTCCAACATTCCTGGCAAGAGTGTTGGTCTCAAAGTTGTATCCTGAAAGGTAAAACTTACAGCCGCATACAGCCCTCCATTCCTAATAAACCCTGGTTTTTTAAGTATAAATTTTGCAAAAGAAGTACTAGTGTTTTAATAAGAATGCGTTTAGGTCATGTCTGCACGCCGGAACACCTGGCGAAGATTAATATCATAGATAGCCCTGCTTGTGAGTGTGGTTCGGAGGTAGGTGATCTGAACCACATAATTTTATCTTGTCCACTTTATGACCGTGTTACTTTTTATAACAGTATTATATCACAAAGTATTCCATTACCAACATCCGTTCCCTGCTTACTTTCATCTAATAACCCATGTATCTATGCCTCCATTGCTTCATACATTGTTTCTAATGATATTAAAATATAAATATGCTGCCTCTCATTATAATTTGTATTCACGTATAACTATTCCGTCCAAACCCGATCCTGATCCTAAACTTTCCTATCAAAATTCCGTAATATTTTTTGATTAAATTCCGCTCCGTTTCCTCACTTTGACATTGGCACAATCGTCGTTCTATCCGAACTTGTATATTGCCATTAAAAAAAAAAAAAAAAAAAAAAAAAAAGGTCAAAGTGAAATCAAACAAGCTCAAGCTGGCTAAATGCGCCAAGAGCGCGAAGCTATAAAAAAAAAAAAAAAAAAAAAAAAAAAAAAAAAAAAAAAAAACAAGCTCAAGCGTCTCCCTATGGTCTCCCTATATTATACAATACTCAAAGAGTATTTACATAGTACCTATAGAGAAATATATACTGAAGTCTTTGCTCAAGCGATTCACAACACAGCAGCAGTAATAATAGTATAAAATAAATAAGGAATAAAAGAAAATATGGAGTCTGTGTAGTCTGATGGATTAAAATGATTTAGATGTGTCAGCAATCGAATGTGTGGATAACATATTGATTAATAAAACACAAGACGAAATTACTGGCAGTGGCACTTGAGGTATCCCATCTTAGGCCTCTAGGTTGGCAACGCATCTGCAATACCCCTGGTGTTACAGATGTTTATGGGCGGTGGTGATCTCTTACCATCAGGAGACCTACTTGCTCGTTTTCCATCCAGTCGAATAAAAAAAAAGACGCAATGCATTACACACGTACTGATGCTACAGAAAATGTACAGCAGAATATTAATACTGACGATATTTCAAAAAACAAACAAACAAGGAATGAAGAAAAAGAGACATCAGAGGATGGCAGAGAATTATTAGAAGAACAAGAATATTGGGAACAAAGTGATTATACCTGTGAAAAGTTGAATAGTCTTAAACCAAAATATGCAAATTGTCAAAGGATGACTCAAAGAGAGATGGATATGGTTACTTACAAAAAAACTATTGCAAGATCTCCTACTTATTACCAATTTGATAAATCTACTACATTTATACTTAAAATGCTCAGGGACAAAAACATTGTAGGTGAATATCACAACATTGTAGGCTATGGAAAAAACTCTGTAGTTATTCATGCACACTGCATTAAAGAGTTTCATCCAATGGGAGTGGCTGTAAAGGTATACAAACTGAACAATGATGTCATTCATGATAATGCCATTTTGAAAAGAGTTCAGAGAGAATATGATCATTTACTTATGCTGCAAAACCAAAATAAAACATGGTATGTTCCATATCTAATTCACAAATTTAGAAATGTCATTGTAACAGATTTCGTTGGGTTTGATCAAGAAACTGCTCCATCAATAGCCGCTCTACCTTCTGAGCACTCACAGGAAATGTACAACATATTGATTGGAGAATTGTACAAATTGTACAGTAAAATACATTTAGTACATGGAAGACTATCTCCTAAAAACATTTTGTACATTCAACCTAGGAACTTGCCTAGATACATTGGATGGGCACATTCAGTCAGCACAGAGCATCCAATGGCAATGCAAAAGCTAATGAAAGACTGCCATTTCCTCACTCAAGTAAGTTCAAGCAACAATAAACAATGTTAAACCCTCAGGTTATACCTATTTTGGCGAACTTTTCGAAACAAAGACAAAACTTAGAATTATGAAACTGTTTCATAATTATTATTCATTTAATCTGCTTACTTTTACAGTTTTTTCAAGAAAGAGGAGTTTCCGTTGTGCCAAAACTTAAGCTCTTCGAAGATATCAGTGGTATTGACAGTGACAATATTAAAGCAGTGAATGCAAAATCTAGTAAGTAGAGACTTATGACAGAAACAACACCTCACAAACCCTATTTAGAAGAGTACTGATTTGAATTGTAACCCGAACATAAAGTCCCGCTTTAAATAATAAAACAAAAAATTTAATTAATTTTATAAAATGAGTACATTACTTTATGTCGTACCTATATTTATAGGTTACATTAAAAGTGCAGCTCGTGGTACATAAGTGTGCTGACCGTTAATTTCTGGTCAAGCATGCTTATCAGCGGTACCTTCACCGTACTACTTAAGTGCTGGAGTTCAAAGAAAGTTCTTTACAACAAAAGATAAATAAGCAAATTATCTACCAAAGCAAGATTGTGAAATAATAGTTAGAGGTAAAAATTGAACTTCCCAGTACATATTTTTATCTAAGTTACCTAGCCTGCAGTTTGGAAAAACCAATTACATTTTATGTCATTGTTTCAGAATGTTTTTCAACTGCACATGTTCCAGTATTAGATGATGAAGACAGTTTTGTAACCATACAAAAGAAAGCGCAACATAAAATCCAAGTAACTGCAAAACATGAAGAGCCTTGGAATGAAAACAGCGATAGAGAAATTTATGAAGAACAACAATATTGGCAAATGTATGACTTTACTAATAAAAAGACAAATCAATACAGATTAAAACGATCAACTGCTCCAAAGATGACAGATAGGCAGGTTGACTTAATAGCGTTCGAGAAAACTATTGCTCGTTCTCCATCCTTTTTTAACTTCGATAGGTTTACGACACTTGTTCTAGAAATGCTTATAAACAAAAATATAGTGAGGGAGTACAACAACGTCGTTTATAAAGGACAAAACTGTGTAGTCATACATGCGCATCGCCCAGGATCGTCCTATTCTTGTCCTCCAATTGGATTTGCAGTTAAAGTTTACAGAATAAGCAATGATTCAAAAAATAATAGTGCCATATTCAAGAGATTTCAGAGAGAATACGATAATTTGCTCATGCTGGAAAATATTAATAGAGCTTATAATCCACACCGTGTACAGAAAATCAATTGTATATGTACATATTACAAATATAGAAACATTATTGTTACCGATTTTGTTGGAAAGAATCAAGAATGTGCTCCGACAATAAATAGTCTTCCTCCAGAGCGCTCTGAAGAAATGTATCACAGAATGGTAGAGGAATTAAAACTACTGTATAACGAAGCTCATTTAGTACACGGAAACATGTCAAGTAAAAGTATTCTGTATTGCTGGCACAGACCCCACTACATAGGCTGGTCTCACGCAGTTCTGAAAGACCATCCAAAAGCATTAAAAAAGCTGATAAAAGACTGCTATTTTATAACCAAGGTAAGCGTTTTCAACAAATACAGTTCATTTTACTGAATAGAATTTTGTAAATCCTACGAGTGATTCTGAGCTTATACCTAATAGCATAATTTAACAGAGCAAAGTTACGAGTAAAGGCTACTTATATTTAAGACTGGTTTAGCGCTTTGCAAATGGGTAGGTATTGCAAAAATCTATTCTGGCTCCTCTGTGATTATCAAGGAATATGTCTACCAAATTTCAAGTATCTATCTATACAGTGGATGTGCATAATCTGTCATTGAGTAATATTCTGTTAATCTAGTAAATGTTAGTTAAATTCGAGTTGAATCAGTTCATAATGGTTACCAAAATGTGAGAGTTAAGCCGAACTTTTTCTTATTCCAGTTCTATGAAAGAAGAAATGTTCCTGTACAGACAACTGAGCAACTTTTTAAAGATGTGACTGGTCTCAACAGTATAAGTACTAAAGTTTTAGATGTAATAAACAACAAAGACTTATGGCGGAAGCAGCAGAGTAATCCTAATCGAAATGAGTATTATTCGACCAGTAATATTATCGACCGAAAGCCATCTAGGAGTAGCCGTTTCAAGTAACCTTTTTCAAATCGATTGGTGGAGAAATACATTATACATATTGTCATTAAAAAAAATTTTTTTTTTCTTTTATTATTTTATTATAGTAGCCCTGCTACGGGGTTAGGTACTACGAAATTCGAAAATCGAAGATTGTGTCGTTCCGTCCCTCTGACGATTTAATACGAGATTGAGAGAGATGGTACGATACGAACTTCGTTTTTGAGTAGGTAGGCCCTCTTGACTGACAATCGTGAGTTGAACGTTAATTCTGTAATTTTATTTTATTATATTACATCTCAAGAGAGCTTAATTAAGAGCCTTATCACACTGGTTATTTGCGGACGAATTGATTCGAATGCGATTTCGTCGCGAGCGCACAACTATATCGATGCTAGACATGGGTAATCTCAACTCCGCGAAGTGATCTGACTCACTAGATCCAGCTCCGGTGTCGGTACCGAATCCGCTTATTGAATCCGACTCCTTTATTGACTCCGGTTCTTTCGAGCGATTATTAATTTATCTATGGCCGATCCGCCCCGGCTCGGTACTGCGGTGCCCCACCCGCTGACTGAACTGAAGTACAGATTCGTGAGAGAGAGAAAGATTCGTTCGTTAGTCCAAGTCCGAGTACCGAACCGAATCGACCAACCAAACATAGATTATGAGATCCAAGTCCAAGATCCGATCCGCAGGGCTACTACGAAACTCCAAAATCGAAGTTCGTGTCGTGCGGTCCCTCTGACACTTATACTATTTAATACGAGAGCGAGAGGGACGGTACGATACGAACTTTGAGTTTCATAGTAGCCCTGCCGATCCGATCCGAGCCGAGCGAGAGCGAAAGCAGGCGGACGGAGCGAGTCAGTGTGAGTGAGCGTGACGGCGATCACGAGCGAGGCGAGCCGCTCGATCCAGTCGGAGTTAGTAACTCCGGAGTCAATAAGATTTGAAAGGAGTCATTAGGGATTCGGATCGCTGAGGATCTGACTCTTTTGAATCTTCAGATCCGGATTTACCACCTCTAATCGATGCCAAAGAGTATTAGTACCAATATAGAAAAAGAATGGCAACTTTATGGTCAAATTTGCATGTATGGTAACAAGCGCTATCTGGTAGCTAGCTGAAAAACTAAATCTGACATAACAGACACATGTACATGCACGCACACAACAAGCTTAACGTCTTTAAAGCCCAGTTTAGACCTGTAAGAAAATTGCGCAAGTTGCATTACATCGCGAGGCCGGAAAGAGTTTATGGTGGTCACTTCACTTGGTCACCCAAGCGGAGCAATGTAATACAACTTTAAGAAAACAGCAAAAAACAGATAAACTTAAAAATCATCCGCGAAAGCCAGACAGCCAACATACAGCGGAAAGATGGCGGACAGACTGAATATTTTAAGTCCACGTTTGACACATTTGTCAATTTAGTGCTATCATTTTGTCGCCAGAGGCGCTGGCGTGTACGTGAAAAGGTGACGTTTTAAGTGTGCCCCCACTGATCGATGCGCAAGCGAACTGCATTAGATTTCTATCCATATAAAGTGGATTGGCTACAGAGAACAACCTTTAGAACAACTACATAATTATTAGTAATCTGTGAAGAGAACTACAAAAATAGACAAACTATACTCGAACGAAACACATAATCCGCCTTCAGGTAGTCTGATAATAAAAAAAAAGGAATACAGCAATGTAGCTTAGCTTTGTTTTCTTGTAGCGTCCTTCATAAACCGAAAATTCCGGTCTCAAGTCAGATTGACAGACAAGAACGCCAACTACGCAGTGAGACTTATTCCTTTCTTTTATTCTTATGATAAATGGCGGAGACGGAGATACACACAATGCAGAATACAAACAAACTGAGTTGCTCTGAACTGAACAACGTAGTGGTTATATTCTCTTTGTGCTGATCAGGAAAAGATAAAATAGATTTTACTTTATGAACAAGTTGCTGCTTCATCCAGATAAACGTACCCAGTGAACATAGTGTGATTAATTGTTGTGATAATTTATCGTAATCAACAAGTTAAATAAATCAGAAATATGAAAAAGAGCACATTGTCAAAAGAAGAAGCTAGGTTAGACATGCTATCATCCGAGTTTTCCAGTAATCTACGAATAGAAGATACTGTAGAAGAGGACACACAACTTAAAGTACAGGGAATAATAGACAAGTGTGAAAGTGATTTTAGTACTGAGTGTGCTGTTGCAAATATTGAGCAATATGATACCAAACAGGAAAATATTAGTTCTACAGAAGAACCTCCGTCTGATAACCTTGAAGAAGCCACTACAGGTTTAGAAAATGCATTACATACAAACATAGATGACCATAGTGCACACATAAAACCAGTTACAGGAAAAGTAAAAGAAAAAATAATTACAAGGAAGAAGATGAAAGAATATAACATTATTTCAATTAGGAACAATGTTGCAAGACCACCTTTATATTTCAAATTTGACAAATGTACCACTTCTTTATTAGAATTGCTCATTAAGCACAGACTTGTTGGTGAATACCACAATGTTATCGGCAGAGGGAGTAAATCTGTAGTTATCCATGCTAATTGCCATGGAAGATATCATGCATATTTCCCATGCGGAAATGCAGTAAAAATATACAAGCTTGGTAAAGATGAAGACACAAATAAGGCTCTATGCAAGATGGTGCAGCGGGAAGTGGATGTTTTGTACACTTTAAGCACTAAACATTTTGGAAACAACTTTCCACATCCTGTGTACCATATAAAAAACATCATTGTTATGAGCTTTATTGGAACAGATCAAGAAACAGCTCCATCTATTGAAACTTTACCATCCGAACATTCTCAAGAGATATACCATTTAATAGTTAATGAAATGAAGTCATGGTACAATAAGTTGCATCTTGTGCATGGCAATCTGTCTGCTAAAAGTATACTGTATTGGCTCAACAAATTGTATTATATTGGATGGTCGCATTTTGTGTTAAGAGACCACCCAAAAGCTTTAGTAAAGCTTATGAGGGACTGTCAATTTGTTACCAAAGTAAGTTGTTTGATAATTAAAACTACAAACTGACTATGTTTTCACTATAGTGATGTACAGTGAGGGTAGGCTAAGCCAGTACCAACAACCCTTTCGAACCCAGCTGTTACGATTGTGCGGGTTAATTAAATTTGAATTTGACATGAATTTTGAACTTGACATGGATTGTAGATAAAGTCTATTGTTGTAACACTTTTCATACTCAGATGGGTTCGAAAGGGGTAACAGGGTAGACAACACAAGCGCTGCCTACCCTCATTTCATGCCCTGGCTATACCCATTTCCATTAAATCTATAATATAAACTGCTAATATTATAATTGTGTGGGTGAGTCTGATTGTTTGTTACTCCATCATGTCTAAACCGCTAAAACGTTTAGATGAAATTCAGTATACATGTAGTTTAAGTCCCAGGAAAGGATGGGAACTATCGTTTTTATCCTGGCATATTGCATAGTTCCTGTGGAATAATGGGCAAAGGTATAAATTATAGTCTGTCATAGTCAACACAGTTTCTATATTGTTAGAATAACTTACCGTGCCTCTCCATTTATTGCCAAATTGTTTCTCTTATACCCTCGTAAGTCCTGACTTTTTTTATCATACATAGTTCTACAGACCCAGGCGAGAATTCTAAGTTTTGTGATTTTGAAAATTACTTACTTAAATTTAAAGTTCATATTTCATTGCAAAAAATTTGTACTCCACCAAGTATTTTTGGCAATTATTCTTACAAATTGACTTCTATTTTCCAGTATTTTGAAAGCAGAGATGTTCCAGTTAAAACAACTGAGGAGCTCTTCAAAGATATAACGGGACTCGATGATGTAAGCAAGAAGGTCCTAGAAGTAATACATACCAGGGATTTGTGGCAAGACCAGAATCAGACTAACCCCAATCGGAAGGGTAACATTGCTAGTAAACCAAGCAGAAATACCCGTTTTAAATGATACATAGTGTTCCATAGGTCTTCTACAAAATATAGATCACTGTTGGACAAAGTAAAATGTGTATCTCTTATTTCTTCCAACTATATTAAGGTCGTTTGTCACGGTCAGCTAGGCACTACAGCGCCAGTAGATGACGTTAGTGTGCAAATTCCACGTATTTTATTTTTTTTAGCAATGAAAATATGGATATTTTTAAAAAATAATGTACATGCCGCCAATAGCGTGAAATTTGTAATGTATCCTACTAAATTTCAGATATATTTTAATTTAAAAAATAGTTTCACTTTTACTTATAACAACGCGGCAGCGGTGACTGAAATATTTACGCACACATGCTTATAACTTGTCGTCAACAAAAGTGATTGCTAATTTCGACGTCTCTTTCAAACTGCAGATTGGACTAGTTGCATTGGCGTCTATTCATGCTAGGTACGGGTTAGAATCTTCGGGATCAAACCCGGTGTGTGGTTTATATCTTTTTGTTTTTTTTTTTGGGATCTCAATTAATGATGTGAATGTATGAGGTAACTACTACCTAATTATTTTTTTAAACATGTAGCTAAAAATGTTTGACCTAATTTGTAAACAAATTTTTTTTTCAGCTAATTTTATCCCCTGTCATAATATCAAAAACTACTATGTGTATGGAAAATTTAGCTGGTGCCTAAAATACCACGTTACCAGAATAACACACTTTTCAAAATACTAATAATTACAAAATCGAAGATTACTCGAGGAAGTAATTTTTTGTAGAATTTCTTATTTTGGACATCAGGTAAAATGGGAATGTAATAAAAATCTAATGAAGTATTTTGAAAAAATAGGCGTTTCGGGAAAGTGATATTTTCAGCACGAGCGGAAAATTTTGTCATTATCATCTTCCAGATCACGTCTCACTGCTGGACACACACAGGTTTCCTCGCACAATGAGGACTTGAGTATTATTTTCCACACTGACCTAGTGCGGATTAGGAAACTTCGCAGCAGGCGTATGAACATTTCCTCACGATGTTTTTAATTGAAGGTTTTATTGAACTACAAATTAAAAACAGTTTATTATTACGTCAGGTTTTTATTTATTTATTTACATCTATAAGTATATGAATAAAATCAGCCTACTCCCACCCACTGCAGGCCCTTGCAATTTCACGCCAGCCTCATACCTCTACACAGCTTACAAGCCGACTGCCAAATAACAATACCTATGTCATACAACTAACGGTCCGAAGGTTTATCCATGGTACCTTGACCCAATTTTGGCCATCATTCCACTGTTTATTTACATAATATGTAGTTTGACAAAATGTACTTATGTGTCATTGCTGTTATAAATAAATTATTTTCTTTCTTCTTTCTTTCTTTACTTCGCAAGTGTCATACTTCCTGGCGGTGACATGGTGTCGCATGGAATTCAAACTAATAAAAAAAAATTGACCCGTAGTTACAAGAAAACAATGATCAATCTGTCACCACGAGGAATGATACTTCCTGGAAAAAATACGAGAAATGTACGAAATTGTACGCAAATTAAAAAAAAGAGTACTACCCGTAGTTACGAGAAAAGTGTACGTTCAGTACTACTTACTCTTTTTTATGACGATTGCTACATAATGAAATAGCGCCTGCCAGGAAGGATACTTCCGGATTGATCACTGTTTTCTCGTTACTATACACGGGTGGTACAATTTTTTTTAACTAGTGTACAATTTCGTACATTTTTCGCACATTTTTTTTGATTCACGAGAAATTTGAAAAGTCGACTGCTTCATAGGGAAATTGATAGCGCTTGCCCAAGAAGTATCTTTCCTGGTGGTAACAGATTGATCATTGTTTTCTTGTAACTACGTGTAGTACAATTTTTTTAATAAGCTAATAATTTAGTACATTTTTCGTATTTTTTTTTTATGTGAATTTGAATTCCATACGACACCACGTTACCGCTAGGATGTACGTTACCTTCGCAAAAGCTGCTCACATATGCGCTCGTAGAACTGACTATCGTATAAAATAATATTACTATACGGCCAGAGGCCAGTTCTGAATCACAATAGATTGCAAAAGCTGCACGTTCGTGCACCCGTAAAACTAAAGATCCAAATAAATAAAAGCCAAAGGAAAAGAAACAAGAAAAAGGGCAGCACCTAACACAGTGAAATATCTAAACATTTTTGGTTTTTGCCAACTTTTCGAAGTACTATTTCGGGTAATATACAATTTTTATAGAATGTCACCAATTTTGGTAACATATTACGAATAAAATTTTCGTCGCGCTCTATTTCTAATACGGTTATATCATATGTTGGAGAAATATATCCGACGAAGTAACATTTTTGCATTTTACAAACCCGCAGTTGGCCCTGGATCTGGAAACAGAAAAACCATTTATAATATAAACAACCAGCCAAAAGCGTGTCGGGCATGCCAAAGATAGGGTTCCGTAGCCGTTACGAAAAAATTAAGTAATATTTTTTTAAGGATTTTGTATTTCGAATTGTATGTGAAATCTTACGTGGAGTGGAGAATCGTATGTGGAACATAGCCCTATAAAGGCTTTTCCTTGTATATTTGACATAATTACTGTGCTAACCAACACTTTAACTCTTAGGGTGCGGGGTAGGGGGGTAGGGTGCAGGTGAATATTTCGCAAGAAGATCACTGAATAGAAAAATCGTCTTGGCAACTCCCCAGTAGTTTTAAAAGAACTTATCCAACGATACCCCACACTATAAGGTTAGTCATGATTTTTTTTGTAACCATTTCGTTGGCATAGTTGCTCATACATCCGTGCAAAATTACGGCTTTTTAACACTGCTCGGAGTAAAGCCGCAGACGGACGGACAGACAGACAGACATGGCAAAACTATAATGGTTCCGTTTTTTGCCATTTTGCCTATGGAACCCTAAAAATGTGTCTTATGAATAGCAATAAAAAAAGTAAAAAGTGATTGATACCTGATAATAGAAGTTGTGCTTTTTGTTTATTTGTAAACTACCACCGTCATCAACATAGAGCGGAAAATTTTTTCGGCTTTTGGCAGCGGAAAAAATGTCTTGGTTGCTACGAGCTAATGAGGGAAAACATTTAATTTCCAGAAGTGATTTTTCTTTTTCTATAACCCCTGCAATTTGATCATTGAAGTAAACAAAAGTGTTTTATTGATGATATGTACATATAATAGAAATATGTAATTATTTTGTTATGAAATAGGCTCACACACCATCTGGGCTAGCACCTAGAAAACCAAACTCTTCATCAATAAAAAGCCCTGCTGGCCGAACAGCTTTTTGCAGTTTTTCTATGAACAGTGTCCTGGCCACTGATTCGTTGTACTGGCCATAAGCCATGTCATTGGTCAAAACATTATTTTTATATAAAATACTCTTTACATGGTTATGACAGGGAGTAGTCGCTTTTCGTTTACATATCTGTAGCAAAAATAAAATTAAGCATATTCATATTCTGTAAAAGTTAACAACTGAGGGTGATTCAAGTCCACATGTTACTATGTTTATATAGTGATACCTATCATTTTTAATTATTATAATGAAGAAATCGCGAGTGCGAGTCGGACTCGAACATGAAGGGTTCCGTACCTAAGTACAATATTTTAAAAACAGTTCAGTAATAAGTTTTTGTTAAAAATTCTAATATGACAAGTTTTTTTGCTGATTGTACTTTTTTCCCGTGGTTACCAAAGTACTCATCAAGACGAATCAAACGAGTCCAAACTCAAAGAAATTATGTCGTTTTATTAGAGAGTTCCTATGGTCACCTTTTAGTTTCTTCATCAGATCAGCTGCATGTCATTATAATATTGCATTGTCATCACATTTATACAAAATTTCAGCTCAATCGGTTGAAGATATCCACTTCGAATTTGAGTTGAAATATTTCACCCGAACAAAGAAACGGACGGACGGACGGACAGACAGACAGACAGATGGACACAGTGGATTTCATTATCATAAATTTCATGTCTCTACTTCTAGCTGTTAAAGTTTTGGGATTTTGTTCCGATTCCGTGGGAATATCCGGATAAGCACTAATCTATATGTTATTCCAATCCATCAGCCGTTCAGCGTGAAAGAGTAACAAACATACACACACACTCACACATATATATGTTTATATATATATATATATCACACACATCATATCATATATACATCTTTCGCACTTATAATATTAGTAGCTAACTAACCATTCCAAATTGACTGGCAGTGAGCCTGTCACATCTATGGGTAGTATAGACGTCATTGTCATGTTGCCCATTGTCAGGTTTGTGCGCAGGTTTTGTATTTTATAATAATTACTACCCGCGGAAAATTTCTTAACTCTTAAACCAGCCATTGATTGAAATTTCAAGATTATATTCCGATCCTATGGGATTATTGAGATATAAAGTAGCCTCTATGTTGTTTCAGATGTCTAACTATCAACATACCAAATTTCAAAAAAATCCTTCAAGCCGTTTTAGCGTGAAGAAGCAACAAACAAACACACACACACAAACATACTCACAAACTTTCATATTGATAATATTATTACAAGTAGTATGCTTTATCCCCATTCCGTTCGAATATAAAAATTAAAAGTAAGTAGGTGCTTAAAAAAAACTCGTACCACAAAATAAGTAATTTTTCTGAGTGAACTTTGTGAAAATTAGTTATGTCAAGGTTTAATTTTGTTGACACGTATTGATTTTAGAAACCAGATTTTTTCAAAGCAGTGACGCTATATGTATTATTCCAGGTATCCAACTATCCACATACTAATTAAATTAGGTTCTAACATCATATCATAGATTTCTATGGTTTGAGGTACTACTCGTAACAAATCCCTAAAGCCGTTTTAGCATGAAACATACACACATACGGTATTATTCAAATACATACGCTCGAATAACATAACCAACAAAACAACTCCGTACTCACAAACTTTGGCATTTGCTTCGCACGCGTAAGCCATCAGAACCGATAGTTGAACTGAATTCCAGGATTTTGACTAATTCATAAAATAACATTGCACATAAAATACCCACGGTCAATTTGTAATATGAATGAACTGAAACAATTACTTTGCTCACCCGCGACCTTATATGATAGCTACATTTATGCAAGACTAGCTTTTGCCCGCGGCTTCGCAAGCGTGGAATTCGGTGATCGTGCGCCGTTCCCTCGGGAACTGAGCATTTCTCCGGGATAAAAAGTAGCCTATGTCACTCTTTGACCCATAAACTATCTCTATGCCAAAAATCACGTTGATCCATAGCTCTCTTTCGACGTGAAAGACGGAGAAACATACAAATACACACAATTTCGTATTTATAATATTAGTATGGATGTGCATGTTCATGCGTTCTTCCACCTCCTCACTGTAAAAAATTATTGATATATGGGCCTATGCAAAGTAACACTGATTCAATAAATTCAATAAAAATTCGTATCGGCTGAAATTTTGGTATTTTATCCCGATCTCGTGGGTATATCGTGATAAGAAGGAGCTTTCACTTTACACGCCCAGCTATCTACATACCAAATTTCATCCCAATCAGTCGTGACCTTTTATTTTTTTCATATAAGAGGGGAAACAAGTATTCGGATCACCTCATCATCATCATCCCAGCCTATATACGTCCCACTGCTGGGCACAGGCCTCCTCTCAGAACAAGAGGGCTTGGGCCATAGTTCCCACGCGGGCCCAGTGCGGATTGGGAACTTCACACACACCATTGAATTGCTTCGCAGGTTTGTGCAGGTTTCCTCACGATGTTTTCCTTCACCGCAAAGCTCGTGGTAAATTTGAAATGTATTCGGGTCACCTGGTGGGAAGCAATCATCGCCGCTCATGGGCACCGGTAAAACGAGGGGTATCACAGGTGCGTTGCCGGCCCGTTGCGAGATTGATAGGCTAAGATCCCTAAGCTGTACCGCTCTGGGAATGCCGTCCCGGGAAGCTGGTTCCATAGTTTAGTCATGCGTGGGAAAATGTTCCGCTTGAAGCGGACAGTACTTGATTGCCAACCAATGGAAGAAGCTTTCAAATTTATAATATTACCTATATACTATATGTGTGAAGGATATTTATGTTTCACTTACGCAGAACTCGAATTAATGTTGGGATCGTCATCCATTTTCCTTTTTTTGCACCATACTTCATTACGACTGCAACAACAAGCAGATTAGCCAGGTTATGTTTTCGAAATAACGCCACAATCTGCAATATGGTTTCCACGGTACTTACCTTTTGATTTCTCCGTGATAACGTTTCATTTGTCCCTGAACTCGTTTTCGATTTTTCCTGGGACCAGAGTAATGATGATTTTTATAGTCTTTTCGCGAAGTTCGTGGCTCCATAGTGCAATGCGAATTACAATTTAATTCTCTTGAAACTATAGCTTCATCGATAGCGAATTAGAAAATCGCAGTTTGACTTGACAGTTGAGATGTTTTGTTTTTTTTTTTTTTACTTTTACTGTACATATTCCAAATGACAACGTCAGTTCTCTTTATATTTTATCCAAAGAGTATTAGTACCTACAGAAATCATGATATTTTTTTTATGAGTAACAAAATAACATGATATTTACATCGATAATAACGATAGAGCTTTATTCTAAAATTTTATTGCTATTCTATGCTATTAAAATTGACTTTTCTTTCTTTCTTTCTTTCTTTCATTTTAAGATACTCAAAAAACCATTAACACTTAGTGCTAGTGCTGCACTCTGACGGCAGAAAATTGCAGTGATATTCCTTATTTATAAGACGTACTATCGAACCCACGGAATCGTGACCCACTGTGGAACCTTTTCATAGAAAAAGTCATAGTGACATCGCATTGCTTGACAAGGGAATTTATTATGACATTTACTGTGAGAGCGTTCTACGGTGGGTCAGGAAGCAAATAGTTTGACTGTATATGCAATTTTCCATACTTATTTGTTAGTAGGTACGCACGGTCGGTGACGATCCACGAATGGCTGCTGGTAGAAGCTGGGTGCGTCTAGCCGAGGACAAGGCGCAATGGCGCTCTTTGGGGGAGGCCTATGTCCCGCAGTGGACTGCTAGAGGCTGATGATGATGATGATGAAGTACGGTCGAGGACTTTAATTCATGAGCCACCGTGGAACCTTGTCATATGAAAAGTCAATTTCCTTGTTAATTAATACGATGTCACTATGACGTTTACTGTGAAATGGTTCCATGGTGGCTCATAAATTTAAATAATTTATTGAATCAGGCGTTACTTTGCGGAGGTCCATATCAATGAACTAAAATAATTTCCTTGCTCACCCGCGACCTTACGATAGCTAAGCTTATGCAAAATATGCGTGTTCATGCAGTTCCTCCACCTCCACACTGTAAGAACACACACAAATCACACAAACCCATCTATCACCACCACCACACTACACTGACGCGTTTCGAACTCAACCAAGGCTCATTTTCAGAGTGACACAACCGTACACCATGCTACCAGTTGCTAGAGTTGTTGTTGGTTGTGTTGTTGTGAGTCTAACAACTGGTAGCATGGTGTACGGTTGTGTCACTCTGAAGATGAGTTCTGGTTGAGTTCGAAACGCGTCAGTGTAGTGTGGTGGTGGTGATAGATGGGTTTGTGTGATTTGTGTGTGTTCTTACAGTGTGGAGGTGGAGGAACTGCATGAACACGCATATTTTTCATAAGCTTAGCTATCGTAAGGTCGCGGGTGAGCAAGGAAATTATTTTAGTTCATTCATAAATTTAAGTCCTTGACCGTACGTGCATCGCAATTTTTTCTTTTCGAAAGAAATAATTCTTACGGAAATTAAAAAAATTGGCAACGCATTTGTTCTTTTCGTTTCAGTCTTTTGATCGAAGGGATTTGTACCGATGGCCAGCAAAAATTTTTAAAAAAGGGCACGTGCTTCAAAATGGTTATTAATTACTATTTGATTTTGATCAGACAAATCAAACGAAAACTGACAGTGGCGCCTAGCTTCGAATTGACGGCGACTTGGCGAGTTAGCCGCAACGCACACTACTACCGAGCCTTTGGCGTACGATACTGTCGCCGTCCACTCACATATTGACAAATATGAACTAAAATTATCATCTAGATTAAGCTATTAATCAAAAGCTTTCTTTACATAATTAAAGAATGCCGCAATTAAAGAACGAAATAAACGTTAAGAGATGTGATTTTAGTTTCAAATAATCTTTCAAGTGCACATGGTTGGAAAAATAAATTAGTATGGAAATCGTTCCACCTTAAGGCGATCTTCATAAAGGGCTAGATTGTTTTATGCGATTAAACCGGGTTTAAACGAAAATGTGTTTGACGCACATCAATTTTGCACCACATAATCTTTTAGAATTTGTTTATTTGTCAAATTATAGGTTATACATGGTTTAGGTTTACATTAATTTGTTCACTACACTTTGCCTAGCGGCGTACAAATAGCGTGCAATAGTTATAGCATGCAGCATGCTCACTTATCACAATAAATACAATGTCAAAGTTACTAAAACAAAGAATTACAATTTCTTCATCAAAATTAAATTCCATTATGATTATATTTGTTATTAGTTTATGTCAGTCAAGTATTCATTTATCGAATAATAAGTTTAAATAATTTAAAAGTAAGTAATAAGTTTTATTAAAAAAATGAACATTGAACAATTTGTCATCAGTAATAGTCACCAGTTCTTTTTTGGCAGCTTATTGTAGCGACTCCTAGCGCCATCTAGAACAACAATAGAAACTCTGACCATGTTCTACATCGCGCTATCGAAGTTTCTCAACGCGGTCGCATATATACAAGTTCCGACGCTCTTCCTTCGGACTTCGGTCCCCAGGCATAACACCTGCCTGGAGAGAGATCTCTCTATTGGAGCTCCCCCACATTTGTGACCCGACAATGACGAAAAACGCAGCCTTCGAAGACATCCAAGACGAAGACGCGGTCTCACAGCAGGCCAGACTAACCACACCGTGCACACTAGCATGTAACTACAATGCCTGGTGTCTACAGTGTGACAACCTCAACTCACCGCAGCTCACCGCAGCTCACGCCACGCAGCTCAACACGGCTCACCCACAGCTACGCAGCTCAACGCAACTCAATTCAACGCTCGCCAACAAGGCTCGAGCAACACAGTCAAGCAACTGGCACCTGCTAGCGCCCACATGACGCACAGACTACACCGCACTACACGCCGACCTCCGGTCTAAAAAGGGGGGCTGATGTAGCGACTCCTAGCGCCATCTAGAACAACAATAGAAACTCCGACCATGTTCTACATCCGCTATCGAAGTTTCTCAACGCGGTCGCATATATACAAGTTCCGACGCTCTTCCTTCGGACTTCGGTCCCCAGGCATAACACCTCCCTGGAGAGAGATCTCTCTATTGGAGCTCCCCCCACATTATTATATATTTTGTGTGCCATTCCTAGTATACTTTAGAAGGAAATTCACTCATTTTATTACGGAGTCGCAAACTCGTGAATTTTTTAAATTGATTCATATTACCTCTACAGAATAACACAATTTCGAAAATATGAAGGCAAGGAAGAGTCAAGATCTTCAGTTCTTTATTTCTTGATTTAAATGTCATAATGTTGGTTTTACTCGTTTTACTTAAGTTAATCGTCAGGTTATTATTTTGTAACCATTTCATTAACCAAACATTGTCTTACGTGGTGAGCGCAGCAGATAGATTATCTAAAAAATAATAAAGCTGAATGTTTAATTTAGTTACTAACTTTTAGCGTTAAAGACGCGTCTTTGTGGAGCTCGATTCGATATCAAAGAACTACAAACTTTTATCTTACTACGTATGTGTGACACACATGTCATAATAACCAGTAATAACAATTAACCATATAAAATGCTAACGCATACGCATATTGTTTTACTCTTTAACGAATTCATCCACCATTCACAACCATTCTTAAACTTACTTTAGACTTAACGAAACTCGCACGCGTTGCAAACTGTGCGTAAGGTGCATGTACCGAATGTTTTGTTAAATTTTGGTCATAAACCGAAGTAAAATGCCAGTTTTCGCAGTGAAACTGTGTAAAAAATAATACTACTTGAAATAAGAAGGACACTGGGATCACATACCATCAGTAAATATCGTGTATAATTTCGAAATTACAAAATAAAATAAACGCCATTCTGTGTTGCCGCGTGCACAGAATCAAATTCCCCGTGGTTGAGATTTTAATAAACTGAATTTAATTGTATTATCATTAAATGATGATAAATTTGAATAACTTATTTTATTTAAGTATCTAACGTAATTATTATATATATTATATAACCTAGTTCTATATTATTAATGTTTATCTTTGTGATATATATACTGAAGGTGTAAAAATTGTTACCCGACACTATTTAATTAAGGGGTGAATGTGTCTTAAAATTAAAAATGTTTTTCGTCTTCCCATTCAAAAAAGCCCAATCAGCTGATTTACTTAGTATTATGGGAAACGAAAAAAAAATTTTTTTTCGTATTTGTTACCCATTTCCTGAAATGTTAACTTTTTACCCGACTGCCCGAAGGAGGGTTATGTTTTTCAAGCGTATGCATGTATGTATGTATATCTTGTAAACATTTTTTTTTATTTAGGTCTTAATTAACCTGTACATTATATTAGGTTTAACTATAGGCGCAACGTGTTATTTTAACTACGCAAACTTCTTAGTTGGTGACTTAGTCCATGATTTTTTAGTAATAATTTGTAAATATTGAACGTCGTTGATATTATATATATATATATATATATATATATATATATATATAAAGTGAGGTCATTGATATACCTACATCATACATACCATTTTTTTAAAGACTAAACCTACGCGTAACCTATAAACAAACATATTAATATTTTCACTCCTAATTACTTCTTAATTTCTAACAGGCTTATTCATAAAAAGTTAGAGCCTCCTTGAAGGCTCCTTGAAGGCCCGATGCCAAAAAACGTGATTCATAAACGTCTGTTAGCGCTAATCAGTCGATCAAGGCTCTGCTAAAGTTAGAGGACCGTAGACCCTCCTTTATCTCCCTGCTAAGTCACAAAAGGGCCGCCACAAGTTTGAACAGCTGACTTTGACAAGAGCAAAAAACCATACCGAGATATTTTTAGTGAAGGGTGAAGTTACGCAGATTCAAAAAAAAACAGGAAAATTTATTTCAGGAATTTGTATTTAAAAATCCTCTAAAATTACTGCCTACTTTACTAACAATAAATATGAAAAAATAAAATTAGGATGATTAACATAATTACGGCTTTTTGCACTTAAACATAAACATGCGGATCGGAAATGGCGGGAAAACAACATCTCGCTTTTTTTCCTGCTAATTTGCTGTCACTGCTGTCATTTTTTTTTTAATTATCGATGAGGCCATTTTTTGTCTTTGATTTGTCAGATTGCCAACATAACGCGTCTAATCCGTCTATCAGCAGCTCAACAACTAGCAGACTGCTAGCAAGCGTTTATGAATCATACTTCTTGACCACCGGTCTAACAAGCTTAATCAGTCTGCTAAGTAACAGACCGATCAAACCTCAATTAAGGATTTTTTATAAATAAGGCTGTAAGTATTTCCCAAGATACTTACATTTTGTAACCAGTAACTTAATAGACCACAGAAAAAAATATTTTCCCAATAATTCGGGTAACAGTGGAGCAGCTGGCAACACAATTCGTCACGCACACTAGCATCCTTGCAAATTGTCTTACACCGTTCTTACGCACACTACAATATTAATCTCTTGTTTTAGGTAGCGCGGTATCTAGTCGAGCGAGCGCGCGAGACCAATCATTCATCTAAGGACTTTGGTTTGGTTGCTCGGAGGGCAGCCGCCCCGCCCCCCCTTAGCGACGCCCTTGGCAAACTTCGAACTTCGTATCTTGCCATCCCGCTGACGCTTATATTGTTTAATACGAGAGTGAGATGGTCGGTAGGATACGAACTTCGATTTACGAATTTCGCAGTAGCCCCCCTAGAATCTTGGATCATTAACATCCACCCGCATTTTCCTCCGTCTGCCCGTGATTACCACGTCGCTAGTAGATGCGTCGAAAAATCGTTAGCTAATAAAGGTAACAAGGTTATAAGTTTGTAAATCCAAACGATACCTACACACGAGTGAGCGTGTAATAACAGGAAATAAGATAATTATAACAAAAATTATTTAAACTCATTCTGTGACGAATAATTGTATTAGTGTAATCGAGCCTGCGACACTAACCGCGAAAAAAAGAACTTTTCGAACTCCAAAAACACCATAGTCACGTGTATCTGGGAATTTTGAACACTAAAAACTATGTACCTACCAACTTACACGTGTAAGGTGTAAGCCACTCGTAGTAAATTAATAGTAGAATGTACAACAAGAGCATAAAATTAGCCATTATACACGAGCCGGTACGGCGAGGGTGGATAGACACGTCAGTCAAAGTCAAAATATCTTTATTCAATTTAGGCTATAACAAGCACTTATAAATGTCAAAAAAATCTACCACCGGTTCGGAAAAACCTCTGTTGAGAAGAATCCGGCATGAAACTCAACAATAGCAGTGCATGAAAAATAAATGGTACCTAACCTAGTAAGTGAACCATTGTTTCCACGTACTGTTGCTATTTAATTTCCTCTGAATCGAAGTGAAAAGCAGAGTGTAAAACTCGAGCATTAAACCCATTTTCCCCTCGACACGTGTCGTACCTACACATACCGGCTCGGGTGGCTATTATAAACGTCTCGGGTAAAATGGCTCGTTTTATGCTCATGTTGTACAATCTACTATTTGAAAGTACCTACCTACCTATCCAACCGCGATGGGATGTCCATTACTTACCGGACAACCTGTATGTACATCGTGCATTCGGAAAATAATTGCTGATCAGTCACTGATTACACAATTAGAAATATTAAAAATAATGATGTAGTCTATTTTGATGTCAAATGTTGAAATTAGGTACTCTTTATATTTCGATTGAAACGTTATGTTTGGTTGTGACTCGTGGCCGAGATGTCTCGGATAGTATTATTTTGCATTTTAACTATTATTCTGTGCACCTGTACCAAGATAACCGCCGAAGACCAGGTGATATTTTGAGTCAATTTCTCTATTGCAGTCGAGGAAACGAGTCGCATACCAGGGTGGAACTTTTTCACAGACACGGAGTGGCAATAACGAATGTCAACATGACATTTGCTATGCAAGCCACCCACCCTACCCTGTTACGTGAATGATGTGAATCAGGTTCTTCGACGTACTTACATTTATATTTATTCACTTACATCGTACTCAAACAGTGGTTGAGTTGATACTAGAGCAGAGGTTCCCAAAGTGGTCCAGGTGTATCCCCAGGGGTTCATGGGAGACCAGACTTTTGGGTCCACGTTGGTGCAAAAAACTGGGGGTATTGAGAGTTTTGGGAATATAATCATAATCATTATCTCCTCCTAGCCTAGCGCGGCGGCGACGGTTAGTTATGTTATAAAAACGTGCTAGTGGGCGTAGTCTCATACTTTTCAAACAAAGGATATTTTTGCCTGACACTTTCCTATAACGGTCATGGTATGATACGTTAGCTACGGTGTAAATGGTAGAGTCCTTACACACACACACACACAAACATCACGCCTGTATTCCCAAATGGGGTACCTAAGCAGAGCACACGAAACGTTACCGCTTCGGAGCCACTTTTAGCAATTTTAGGTTAAAAGTATGAAGAAACGGTACAATAGTGACAGGTTGCTAGCCTGTCGCCTACGGTATACCTTAACCTATCCTCAGTCGCCTCTTACGACATCCACGGATGAAATGAGAGACCTTAAATCCTTAATAATGCCAGTGCGAGGTACTTTAGAGCCGGGAACAATGCGGGGTAGGTTGTTTTGTTAGTTAGATAGGTTACCTATTTCTACTTGTTACTTGTTATTTGTTTGTCATTTTTATTTTTGTTTCTGATTTTGTAATTTCACCATTTTTTTTTGTTACAAGCTTTTATTTATCTTGAAATATATGTATGTCTGTATGTATGTATTATTTAATGTGCGGGCCAAATCTTGTAAGTTGAATTTGACCCCACTTCCAGTGGTCGGATTGACTTGAAATTTAATTGGCATAAGTACTTATATAAATCCGATGACAAATATAATAATGAGGCAGTATTGCGTAACGTTTCTGACGTTCGCGATCGCAATCAAATGACAGTTTTTGTATCGCGAGCACTAGAAACGTTTGGCAAAACGGTCTCTGGTAGTGTCATCCTGGTGGTTCAGCAAGGATCGTCTCCGCAGGACGGAACTCCTCAACGGTTAATTGCATCTACTTGAAAGGTATGGAAATGTAGTTTGGATGACAATGCAAGTACAGTCAACAAAAATTACAGACAGCGAAAAACCTAACAACTTGTATATTGTAAGCTTTGGTCTGGCAGCGGTTCTACCTGGCGACTGAGCGGCCTGTTCTGCTGTATGTCGATTCCAAATACTACAGTTACGTCAACTTCACTACGACGCGGTTTGGCCGAAGAAACCCTTTGTATTATGTGAACTTGCACTATACCTCCTTGTTCACATTTGTGATAACAATCTGACGGTGAGTAAAACTGCAGGCTAAGACAGGAGCGGAGCGAGCCAGCGGAGCGGAGCGAGGAGTTATGCGGAGCGTAGTTGCGGAGGCGTGGAGCTAGATAGAAAGAAAAAACATTTATTGCCCATAAAAAGCATACTTACGCGCAGAACACAGATAGCGGAGCAGAGCGAGAAAGTATGCGGAGCGGACTTGCGGATTGTATTTCCATTCGCGAAGCTTCTCCGCTTCCTCGTTCGCGCTAGTTTCTCCGCCCCGCTTCGCCGCTCGTGCGTGCTCTTTTCTCGACCCTGCTTCCCCACTGATGAGTTCCTCGCTCTACCGTGGGAGTCTGCGGCGGTGTAATATGGGTTGGAGCCCGGGGCAGATTACTACAGGGCAATCCCCCCCGACATCGTCGTCGTCTCTCAAAAATAACACGACTTCTTCATATAACACGTCATGCAGAAGCACATTGTCTTTGTCACCCCTTTGGAGCTGGTACCCGGGCGGACCGCCCCTCCGCCCCCCTATTATTACGACTGGATGGCCAAGTGGCTAGAGAACCTGACTACGAAGCTTAAGGTCCCGGGTTCGAATCCCGGCCGGGGCAGATATTTGTATGAATAATACGAATGTTTGTTCTCGGGTCTTGGATGTTTAATATGTATTTAAGTATGCATTTATCTATATAAGAATGTTTATCCGTTGCCTAGTGTCCATAGTACAAGCTTTGCTTAGTTTGGGACTAGGTCAATTGGTGTGAAGTGTCCCATGATATTTATTTATTTATTTATTTATTACGCCGCCACTGGCTCCACGTCCCCGCTCCGCTTTCCGGTGTAGTATGAACTTTTAAGATATAGTTACCAACTCCCTATCCACTGAAGAGGAGCGCAGATCTCATGCAATTTTTTTGGTGGATTTTTGTCTCGCTCGCCACTCCCCTGCCTAGCTCCGTTCCCCTCGCGAAGTCGTGGGGCCACCTTGTGGGAGGTCTGCCAACGCTCCGTCTTCCGGTTTGTGGTCGCCAATCGAGAACTAACTAATCTAAGCTCGAAGCTAAATATCCATCTCAATATCCAACTAATATGTGACATGACAATGACAAAGTTTGTAAGTTTGTTTGTTTGTTAACTTCACGTCTAAACCGCTGAACCGATTTAGATGAAATTCGGTATAGGTACAGATAATTTGAATCCCGGGGAAGGATTAGGGAAGCTTTTATCCCGGAAAATTGCACAGTTCCCGCGGGATAGTGTTAAACGAATTCTACGCAGACAGAGTTGCGGGCAATACGGTATTTGACTATTTTGTATATGTTTTATAAATTAAAACTACACAATGCCTGTTATCGAATAGAAAAACAATTTTTAAGCTACCTTTACAAATAACAAAGTTATAAAGGTTTGAAATTCAAGATTAGACAGAGAAAGACATACTGGCATGTGACGTCACACGCCAGTACCGCCATACTTGCTGCATAGAAAAAAGCGTTTGAGAAAGAGACAGGTATATATAGATTTTTCAAAAAATCACTATAAATCCAATTTTCAACCGATTTAAAATTTCTCTTCGCTAAACAAACACTATCTGTATATCTATATTTTCATAATAATGTTAAGATATGGCAAAATCAGGTGTTGTCAAATACCGTATAGGCTAGTAATAAAATACTTTCCGCTGGCGTTCGTGTTGCCACAGTGTATGTTTTTATGTAGGATTTATTTTGGCGAAAACTAAATGATGCAGGGCCTACGCTATCTAACGCTAGCTGTGTAACGAATCCTCCCTACCCTTATTTAATTTCTAACCTACCTAACCCTACCTAAGCCTATATCGATGCCTACATACTGAACTAGTATTTTATTACCTATTTATTTATTAATATATTATTATTTTATTACCTTATTATGGGTCTCAACCTACAAAATTACCTAAACCTTACTCAAGTTGAGTTACCTTGTTTAAGTCATAAGATTGGCCAAGTGATCGCTAGCGGTCTAGAATAAGGAACCTACGTCGTGTCCGAGGAAGTAACCCTTTAGTTCGTTTAGTATAATGGGAAAAGAGCTCAATTAATAATATTTTTATATAATTCAACTAAATAATAAAGAAAAAGACAAAAGAAGGTTGAATGAAGAAAGTTTTTAAAGTTTAGTTTCTTATAGGTCATTATGTCTATAGTCTATGATATGTTCGTGTGGAAGAGGTATTTTATACCGCAGCTAAAGTTCAGAGGCCCACTCCCCGCCTCTGAAAGTGGCTTTCGTCACCGAACTGGATGTTGCCTCCTCTGCGTTAGCCCGGAAGGAGCATACTACCTTTTCCTTGTTAGGAAATAAAACATATCATTATGTTATATGAGAGGACATTTCAAAGGGAAGTCAATTATAGCCTGAGGCTGTTCCTGGATCAAACCCGTGATCACAATACTCCTGCAGTAACAAGGCCAACTTCAGTAGTACGTAGTTGTAACTTCAATGGTTCATCATATCGACTAATAAGTAACTTCCGGATCACCTGGTACCGGTCAGCCACTGACTTGCATCTGCCTTAGTCTTAGCCAAAATGACTTGCATTGTTAGTTTATGAAGGATAAGTATTTGGTAAAGCCTTTTACCATTAAAATAGTTGGTATAAATAGCCAAAACAGGACTATACAATCCAAGGTTCGCTGCCAGGAACGACCACAGTCTTCAAAGGAGATTCTACTTTCAGCAAATAAATATTATTCTGTCGTGAGTTGTTGAATTATTTTGTCTCACTTGTTTGAAGCTACTAGCGTTTGTAACATAGGACATTGAATGAAAGCGAAACGCTGAAACCTTTCATTCGTCGGGCGTCAAAAGTCTGTCATTTATCGTCAGTATCTATGTAAGTATGTCGCCATGAGTATGGCTAGGTTCTGTACGTAGTAGGCAAACTTAAAAGCAGCCTAAGCAAATAGTTAAGTAGCTGTATAGTTAATGAGAAGAAAAACACAATTAAATACCAAATCAGAAATAAACCACCACCTCCACTTCCCCAAGTGGAGATAATAATACCAAACCTACTATATCCTATTCCTACTTCTAAACTAACCAACTGATCTACACGAAAGCAGCAAACTAGGAACCCGGGTTCCACATTTAAATTACCCGCGGAGTCTCTCTCAAAGTGCAGTGAGAGAGCCTATTCTAAGCTAAACCTAAGTCGAGTGGGTAACTCTGCTCCCTAATTCCTAACACCCGTGTGCCTACTGGTATCCATCAAGGGGATTGGGTCGACAAATACCAGTAACGAAGAATAAGAGTGCGAATAAATAAATAAATAGATAAAGCGGACAAGATCTTGGTGAATTTAGGACACCGGTATGGCATCTCAAACCCTCCAAAACCCTGGGAGAAAAATAGGTCTGTCTCTTCCGGTATAATACAAGACCCCGCCCTTACTCCAATAGGCGTACTCTACATTGAAGAACGTTCCCAGGGAATGCCAGCCTGTCCGTTACCACCGCTAGGTGACCTGGCTCTCATTCCCTAAGAATCGGCTATTACTGAGCCGAAATCCGGTTGGGTTCTCCGCTACCCCAATATTAATATTAAACCCAAAACTTCACAAACAAAACACAAAATCCCATTAAACCCCGTTTTAACTATTAAATAAACAATTCGAATCGCTATGTAGTCTCCAGCAATGAATATCAAATCACTCGTATTTTGGCGATAAAATACACAAAGCAGGAAATTTACACAAAAGAATACACTATAATTAATTAACAAGAAATTATCAAAAACCCCCCAACAAAAATTACGAAAATAATCGATACTTCAATAATTCAGGGAGAACCTTCCCGAACGCGTAGCAAAATCAAATTTTTCCGTTCGTCTTCGTGCCCCTTTTATACTTAAATTGTATACACTTGCAACACTGGCATCTCTGGCTTCTGTCGTTACATTTTTTACTTTGGCCACTTTCGCCTCTTTGGTCTCAATGGCTTCATTGGCTTCACGATTACGTCAGAAATCTTCCTCTATCTGTCAGTCAGTATTGCCAGTGATCTTATTTGAGTAGTTTAGTAAATAATAAGTTGATATTGATAATTTTACAATGAAATAGTCTCAATAGGTATAAAATAATTTAATTTAATAAAATAAGTTCATTTTTAATCTATATATATCTAAATATATGTTCACATAAGATGAAACATTACAGACCATCGGCTTTAATGTTACAATTTGCCCCCCAAATTCTACAAAAGCGGACATGTATCTAGCTGGAGTAGAATTTGAAAATTAAATAAGATATCGACTTTCAATAAAACTTATTAACATTTTTCCCTTCTATGGTTGCCTCTCCTTCCTTCTTCCAGGCAAAACTTTTGTGTGGTGTGTATTTAAACCAATCATAAAAGTGACATTAGTCAAGGAGCAAATGATCAAGCCTCACACACATGCCAGAAATGACGCTGAAAGGGTTTCACGAGTGACTCTTGCCTCAAAAGGAAAAGTGAGTTGTGCTAGGCTCACCCCGACCCTAGTGGTACACACACGAGCAATGGACCCCATCTTGCATCTGCCTCTGTCGACGAAAGTCGATTACCAATGTGTCCCTTCTAAAGACAATGCCAAACGTCGACGCCTAAAACCATTGCTTTAAAAACCAATTCCAGCAGGGCAACCTAACCTTCCCTCCTCGATTACATCACTCTAAGCTTGGAGTATGTTGCAACAATAACGTAACGTCATATTGTATACAATTCGTATAAAATCAACCAAGAATAAAATTACTAAAGGACAAATGACTAGATCTTAGTTACCAGAAATGGCGATGAAAGGGTTTCACGAGGAACTATTGTCTCAGCGAGGGAAAATGAGTCCCTTGGTTTCATACACATGAGCTAGTGACCCGACCTTGCATCTGCCTCTAACGATCAAAGCCCTTCGCAAATGTGCCCCTCCGTAAAACAAAGCCCAACGTCGACGCCTAAAACCATTGCTTTAAAGGCCATTTCAAAGCAACGTTCTCCAGTCCCTGAACCTCATTCACCTTACTCCCAGTTTTTACTTGTTGTGATAATAATGTAGAGTCATTGTCTTATTATTTCGGATTATATCCAATAAAATAATTTTGTATATATATTTTTTTTTTTTCAAAATAAAATTTGTTAGGTTTCAACTTCTATGTACCAAGCCTTTTGCAAGAGTACAAGTGCCCTCTGATTCAACTTAATTTTAGTGTCATCCGTAATCATGAAATTCATCATGTTGAGGGTTACATTCTCAATGATAGCAAAGATTATACAATATCACGCATTGTTACTGCTACGTGTAGGGTTCTAGTATCATGTTGTGTTGAGTGTGAAAGCTTCATGGGCGGCAATTTAACTGCATTATGCCATTTTTTTTTCTTTGGCCTACTCCTAACTTCTACATCCATGGGCTTTCATTGTTGAGTGTAATGTTCCAGTCCAAACATTAATAAGTTAAATAAAATTCCAACATCAAAGCCTCACTCATACTAGATACCTTATTTCTTCCATTCATCTCATTTAAAATCCCCTCAGAAACATCCTTCCCTCTTGCGCTCTTTCATACCATTACTAAGCCCTCTACCCCTGGTTTCAACCTTATACATACTCCCTGTCCCCCTTTAACACGCCACTCTGACATAAGAATAATATTTTTATACACTTATAAAAAAAACTGAATGATTTTCAAAAACAACTCAAATGTTAAAAATGTGCTCCAGCAAAACACATGTCCTATATATATATTTTTTTTTCTAAGCTCAAGAATACAATTTTTTTTTTTAATATATAACCCACTTGCATTTTATTTGTAATAATAATAAATTTTACTGTTGCCCCCAAGAAACTTAAGTTATAAAACCCACTGTACCAAAACAACCACCACCAAGCATCAAGCGTTCCCCGCTTTATTTCCACAAACCCCCATTATCCGGATAATCTTAAGCTGACTATACTGACTCCACCCACATCTATTAACCATAATAATATTCTATCCAAGTACTTAAATCTAACAGAAACGTCTGTGCCCATTCTAACTTAACCAACTACCTGAAGAATGTATTGTCTTAATTATTATATTAATATACTTAACCATTTTTTTTTTTTGTGAATAGACTATAAAATTTAAATAATTTATATAAAATAATCGTTATATTTGGAATGCTATTTATTATGAAATGAAATGTTATGTATTTCTGAAATATATATGTAATAAATAAATAAGTATCATGGGACACCCAACACCAACTCAGTCCCAAACCAAGTAAAGCCCGCACTACGTATACCTGGCAACGGACAAACACCCATACAAACAAATACAACCGAAGAAACGTCCACATTCTGTCATTGCTCTTCAATACTCTTTTTAATCCTTTGGCTCCTTTATATCTTTCTGAGCGATTCAGCTACTTAGCTGAAGGCAGCCAACATCGTTTGCGGTCAAGCGCCAATCTCCTTCTAGCATCTCCTTCTACTTCATCCAAGATCTACTCCAAATCCTTTTCTGTGCATGCGGCTAGGTTGTAGAATCGGTCCAACAATCTTCCTCCGTATACTCGTTCAGGGAGACATTGAAGAAGATGTGGCTCACACTAGTTCCTTGATTATTTAGTAAGTAATTAACCTTTATACTTGTATTATTATGTATTGTATGTAAATTTGTGTAGTATTTTTATTTTATATTAGTTATAGATATTAATGTTTATATATGTGTTATATATTATGTATATAGTTAGGTATTTGAGGTTTACATATGCATTTATATTTATTCAAATGTTTTACTCTATTTGTCGATCCTTGTTTTTTTGATGCTCCTCTACCACTCAAAGGTTGACTGGCACAGATCCCTGCAGGGATAAGTCCGCCTCTGTACTTAACATAAACTTTATTATGTAAACTTTTGTTTTTCCTTTCTGTACAATAAAGAGTACAAACAAACAAACAAACAATACTGAACACCCAATACCCAAAAAACAAACACCCGCCACCACCCAGTAGAACACCCGCCCC
>NC_133482.1:5281927-5352315 GCF_025370935.1 Choristoneura fumiferana | reverse complement strand
ACGTATTATACACAAGTTTGAGATTTTTCTGCCAATAAAAATGGAATGTTTTCTTTAATACTTCTTAGTGTAAACAGAAAGAAACATTTCTGTCCTCTAATGTTTGTACAACCTTATGTTTGAATAAATGATTATTATTATTATTATTTATTATTAATATATCTTGTTAAAATAACAATAAATAATATTGTTTTTACGGTAAACCTCAAAAATCACCCTTGAACGTAAACGTTGCACCTTTATTAAACATATTTACCGTAGTGATCCCAGAGCAAATAAAGGGAAGTGTATATTAAGTCGGCCTGTCGGTAGCAAAGCTGGAGGTAATGTGTTTATTTAGGTATCTGAATGCCTGAATTATGTAAATGTTACGGAGGAACGTTAGCGGAGCCTACAAGACAACCACATTCAAGAATATTATGTAACTGAGGCACAAACTCATCGCAACAAATGTATGAATAATATTCTTAATTAACTGCTGTGAGCCAGCTTCTGTAAAGGCTATTCTTATATGAGTCTAAGTGATAAAGAAGGAACAGAACGTTTACCTCCTTTCGTCGGTGATATTGTAATATCGCGTAACTAGCATTTTCCATAAGGTAGATTTGCACTGTCAGAACATTACGATGTATTTATTCGGAGTGGCCATGGTGGTCGAAAATATCGGAACATGCACTCTATTATTACAGTATTAGAGTTCATGTTTCGATATTTTTGATCACCTTGGCTACTCCGAAACATCTGATGGCAACTGTACTTACTGCTAGTAAAATGCTAGTTATGTGGTAGGTATTGCAGTATTACCGACGCTTTGACATTTTGAATATTTAACACATTTGACAGAAATAACAAAAATAACGATGAAAACGTGGTAGTGTTGTGCCCGGTATTATTTAGTTTCTTCGGGTAGTCGCGCGAGCAGAGCGGTGGCGCGCATTGCGCGTGTTGCAGCAGCCACCGAGTCGCGTTGCTCCTAAGAAGAAGGGCTACGAATTAGCCCGAAACATGTCGAGCTAAACTCGATTTAAGACGTGAGTTGTCCGGGTTTATTTCTTTAAATAAGAACGTTAACCAGTTTAAAGAATAAATGTGATACGAGTAAGTTTAGCTTCGCCTTTATATCACTTGGACCATTGCAAATAAAATCGAATGGAACACAATATCACTTACATTGTTGCGTGCTCCAATCTTTCTGTTAAATATTCGTGTACTATTTAACATGTTGTACTAGTGCTTATTCAAAATAATTTCTGTTTTTTTTTAACAGAAATAGGCTTGCGTTTGACCACAATCACGCCTGATGGTAAGCAAAGATGTGGATTAAGATGGAGCGCGCTTGCCTTATATAATTATGAAGTATTCACCCTAGATTTGAAGACGGCCACATAAAGACAAAACTAAATAAAAACTAAGTAAATACAGAAGTTATTTCTTTATTTTTTACAGGCTGCTGCGTTTATTTAGAATCTGTAGTAGCTAAGTAACTTATATTAAATACCTCGCCGGTTTAACTTGGTTGTTAATAACAAATTTCATAAAGCATTTCCTGTAACGAATGCATCTTTCATAAATTGAATCAAAAAATAACAGTGTCAATTACTTGCAGAGTACAATTAACTTGTGTGAAATACGTCGTGAGGTCGAGCACTGTAAAGGACGGAGTCTGCGAAGAATGAGCTCGAGATACTTAATGGAGTCCTAACTCGGATAACGCAGCTGAGAACTATTTTGTAAAAATCTTCTTACAAATTTTTACTTCGTGCATAAGAAGAAAAAAAGCGCACTTTTCTCATAAGCATTTCTTGATACAATGAATTAATCCGCATAAAGTTTGTTTTGATTGAAATAAAGAAATATATCATGGGACACTTGACCTAGTCCCAAACTTTGCAAAGCTTGTACTAGGGATATTAGGCAACGGATAAACATACATATATCGATAAATACATACTTAAATACACTTAAATACATATTAAACACCCAAGACCCGAGAACAAACATTCGTGAAATAAAAAAGTACGATTTTTTTGGCAAAACTTAAATTATAGCAAAGTTTTAGAGTAAAGTCTTGTTATTTAAAAATGTTAGCTTTAAATAAAAGTAAAAAAAAATGTACTAGCAGTGATAATATTAGCAGAAATGTAACGTCGAACTTTTGAAAACATTGTTTTACGGCTGCCTTCCGCACTTACTCGTTTATAACGGACACACCAGGGAACTGTGTGACAAAGTGAATGTGGTACGATACGAGTAACCACATAGAAAATAAAATTTGTATTGTTATGGGAAAATTATAAACTATCTTGACTCCTTTTGCTTTTTAGGAGATTGATGCGAACGTTTATGGATTTCAGACTCGCATGAGTATTTTGTACTTACATAAGACAGTGTTTTTGGACTCCATTTCAAAATAGTTAAATTTTAAAGTTTGTTGTATGGGAGCCACCTTTAAATATCTATTTTATTTTAATTATTTATTCATAAAGTGATTATACAACTAAATATTCTGTAAATATGAGTATTGTTATTAATATCAAGCATAAAAAACGGCAAAAAATCACGTTTGTTGAATATTTCATTTTATTCTGTTAATAGTACATATTTGTTGTTATAACGGTCACAGTAAATACATAATCTGTGATAATTAAACTGTGTATAACTATTAAGGCTCAAAAGATAGAGCCCTGTCACAGACGGACAGACAGACAGTAATAAGGTTCCGTTGGCACCCTTTGGTACGGAACCCTAAAGATGATGAAAATATAGGTAGCCATTTAGGGTCACCCCAAAACCGATCGACGAGTATGACTTTAGCCGATCAAAACTCTTTGTGTCCACGCAATAAGAGCGAAAATGACGTCGATCGCTCGGCGACGCGAAACGACGTTTACCTGCCGACGGGAAGACTAGGGCTAAAGCCGATTCCGCGTCGATAGATGTGGGAGACCTTTAAAGTTCCACGTGACGTCACTTTTTAGCACGGCGCGTCGTCGTGGCTCGTGGCCTCCCCCCAAACTTTGACGCGCTCCATTTCTGTATTTTTTGTTTGACTGCCGAAAAAAAATACGCCTCGAATATTTTCTGATAATTTAACTGACGGATCAAAATTAAATAATATTTTGTTACGCAGGAAACTACTCAATTAAAACGGGTTATTTTAATATTCTAAATAAAATGCTCTTTCATCTTATCGTGAGTATCCAATGAGGGCTATCGCGTATGGATTGCCCACTAGAGGCGCTACTTGTAGCGTGAGGTTTCCGAAATGTCAAATCTCATAGTTTTCAGACACGACGTTTATTGAAGAATATTTTGAATATTTTGCAATGTCAAATTTATTATGGCAAAAGCGTTCCGCGTGATGAGTTTGTCCCAGTTTTGTCTTTCCGGAAACTTTGTCCTGAGCAATAAAACGGAGACTACGCAAGACTGTGCATGCTCGATATTTTATGGTAGAATTTTTCTGTATTAAATAGATTTTTAATAACTTTGTTTACGCAGGTAAACTACTCAATTAAAACGTTATACTAAAATTCTAAATAAAATGCTCATCGTATCTTAAGATATCCAATTCCAAACTGTTTGTCAGGAAATTGGCAGCGGTTACGAACAGCGCGTTCCTTTATCAGACACGACGAAGTGAAGAATATTTTAGATATCAAAACCAAAGTAATTCATTCCTTATTCATAGTTTGTCCCAGTTTTACAGGCGCGGATGTACTGAGCAATAAACGGGTTGCTTTCGGGAAGACTGAAAGACTCTTTTTTTAGTGGTGAAATGAGATGCTTTGTCACGTAGACTTTATACACGTTTCCTTCAAGCAGTATATTTCTAGGGCTTGTATACAAAATGAAACTGATCGTAAACATAAGCATAAATAAAATGGATTCTAATAATGACGGTTGAATATAACGCTCGGAATATAAGGCAAAGAATTATTAGTAAAGCGATCGTAGGTCGCGTAAGATTGGATTAATACACTGAAATTATATCTACATTAGATTTTACGATATAGCGAGAACGTTCATCGGAATAATTATAACAAAGTTATAAAGGTTTGAAATTCAAGATTAGACAGAGAAAGACATACTGGCATGTGACGTCACACGCCAGTACCGCCATACTTGCTGCATATAGAAAAGCGTTTGAGAAAGAGACAGGTATAGAAATTTTTCAAAAAATCACCATAAATTCAATTTTCAACCGATTTAAATTTTCTCTCCGCTAAACACTCTCTGTATATCTATATTTTCATAATAATAAAAGTAAATGTCACAATTACTTATAAACGTTTAAAATAAAAATGCCGCTAAATTGTAAGATAATATGCTGTATACGAGTTAACAATAGCGCAACTAATTCACACAATGCGAACCATAAAATAGCCACAAAAATCCCACCGATATATAACCGCTTTGTAAGAGTAAACGGCACGACACATCGACAATTTGTCTCTGCGTTGGACACGGTTCGGGACCCAGCTGACAGATCGCAGCGCGATACATTGCGGGCGCACTATGTAGCGTCGACATGTCGTGTCATGGACGCAAAGCCATGTAGTTACGCAGATTAATTGCTCGGAAATCTAGCGCTAATCTAAATGGGTTGCTTGTTTGTTTGCAATTATGTTAAACAGATTGATGATAGGTGGTGGAGAAAGTGAATGCTATTTTGAACTAATTTATACGGTTGGTTTTGCGTTATATACCTACCGTCATGTTTTGTGAAGATTTTGTACGTCGTTAGGTTTTCTTGTAATGTTTTTGATATAACGACCTCTTAATCGTCGAATCGAAAAATCGTCTTAGCAACCCCCATGGTTTTTAAAGACCTTTCCAACTATGCCCCACACTATAGGATTAGACGAGAAAAAAAATTCACCCCCATGGTATAATAATATGGGAGGTACCCTAAAAAAAATGTTTTTATTGTTTTTATCTGTTGGCGTAATTTATATGTATATTTTATTACAGCTTTCTAGTACTAACGGTCTTTGAGATAGACAGACGGACAAACATGACGAAACTATAAAGGTTCTTAGTTGACACCGGAACCCTAAGATCGGTAAGAATATTTACTTAGTCGGTTTTTTTATATGATAAGGGGAAAACAAGCAGGCGGGTCACCTAGAGGAAAGAAATCACCGCTGCTGCTGTGCGTTGCCGGCCCTTTTAAAAACGAGTAGGCTCGTATTTTGAAGATCTCGGTCCAATATCGAATAACACCAAAGCCAAGTAAATTTGCCACAGTAGATTTTCAAATGCAAAGCTCGTCGCAAGTAATATAGGTCACCTTGTTACGTTCACTGAATAGGCGCAATTTATTTTGTTTAAAAATAAAACAAAGACAGTACCCACTGAAATTAAATTATGTCTCTGCTTTACTTTAGGTTGGCTTCATTCAAGATCAGTTCAGTGGAACAAAAATGTCTCACGAATAATTATAAAATGAAAAATTGTATAAAACTCACTGGCCTTAGGTACTCGTATTCATTATAGCACGCAATTTGTAGTTACTTGTTCCATCTTTAATTTAAGTTCACTACCATCAACTGCTGCTACGGTGATAACAAAATTTCTTCAATGAGGTATAAACGAGCGCCTGTCAAACCTTTATAACTCTGTTAAAATATTTAAAGATGGCTTAAAAAATATTTTTCTGTTCGATAACATGCATCAATAATTGTCAAGCTTTAATTTATAAAATGAATAAAAAATAGTCAAATAACGTGTTTTCATGAAAAGGTTTGTATGAAAAAAAAAATGAATCAGGCATTATTTTTCGGACCTTACGATAGCTACGTCTATGCAACAAATATGTCGTGGTCATACAGCTCCTCCACCACTACACTGTAAGAATACACACAAATTACACAAACCCAACTATCACCGCCACCCACAACACTAAAGGTCACGTCACGGGTAAGCACAGTAATTGACAAGATTTCATTTTTATTAACACCTGTAAATTACTACAGGAATCGAAAGAGTTTTGCCTTTTGAACATGGGAAAATATTTATTATAATTGATTTCTCCATATTTAAAAAAATGCATAAAAAATATGTCTGAATTTGCCAACACTACCACAGAATGATATGTTTCCTTTGCTTTTTCACCAGAAAGAGGAGCTGTCATAATTTTGACAATCTAATGCAACTTACGTGATTTATTAACCCGTGTTTTATTAGTACCACCATACATGAAAGAGTTCAGCCTCTTTGAACACGGGTAAGCACAGTAATTGACAAGATTTTTTTTTTAACACCTGTAAATTACTACAGGAATCGAAAGAGTTTTGCCTTCTGAACATGGGAAAATATTTATTATAATTGATTTCTCCATATTTAAAAAAATGCAAAAAATTTAAAAAATATGTCTGAATTTGCCAACACTACCACAGAATAGATATGTTTCCTTTGCCTTTTTCACCAGAAAAAGGAGCTGTCATAATTTTGACAACGTCTCTATGCAACGTCTACGTCAGATTTACGTGATCTTTTTTTTAAGAGACTAGACAAAAGTAATGGATCTATTGTGTGATAGTTTTGGAGTTATGCCCTTTTAGAATAAGCACATCTTAAAAAAAATGTAACAAATTAATTAATAGTTGTTGCGAAATTTTAAAAATATCAGTGTTTTTCTCTTTCTAAACAGAATACAGAGAACGAATCAAATTATAGTCTTAGAAATATGAAATCTTGTCAATTGTTTACAGTTCATTGAAAGAAAATGTTTCTAGAAAAAATAAGCAAGAAAAACAAAATGTTTGAAGGGTAGAATTTTATTATTAGTCCACCTTGTTAATATTCATGCAAGCATCATGCCTAGACTGAATTCAGAGTTGACAATTGAAATGATTTCAACCGGATTTTCATAATCAAAACCAATGTCGAATTTCGGGCCCAGTGAATTCATTATTTCAAAGCGATTATCATCGGCCATTGCCATCACTAGCAGTTACCACTAGTATCACAGCCAATACAGAATTATCATTACGCTATCTCGTTTAGGGCCTGATTGATGCGGCACTAACCGATTGTTCGCGTAAGACCGGTGTATAAACGAGCAGAGGACGCCTAGCACGCTATCGTTTATCGCGGGCATAAAGCACCCGTCCCTTACTCGCATACTGGTTGGAAAGGGATGTAAGCTTTATGTTTGCGACAAAATCTAGCATGCTAGATCTGTTCCTACGTGATTTATTCGTGGCTTTGTTCGAAGCATAGCTTTGTTTTGAAACAGACATTAATGTAATTAGGATTAGGATGAGTTTGCACAGTGATTGAAGTGTGACTGGTGCAATGATCATTTGTTTGGCTAGTGGGGGGGGGGGGGGTTCTTGATTTAAGGCAAGCGCTAGGATTGGCGCAAACCACAATATTTTGTGTATAATACTAAATTACGTAAGTTGAAGTGGCAATGACAATCGCGTAGCCCAATGGTTAAAGAGGCTACGACGCTTGAGGCCCCGGGTTCGATACTCAATTAAATATGTATTTGTATAGTTAAACTAGACTTTAAGGCTATGTGTCGACTACGTAAAAGTGAAATCACGTACCTACGTAAAGGCGGTCGTCCACAGTCCACGCGGTCACGTAGCGTCTCATCGGCGAGACGTGCTGTCTCCCTGTACCTTTCAAAAACTGTAACTTTCACGATATCATTTGATGTAGTTTTAACTCAACGCTAATTTTTAAATTCACTTTGCTCTCGAGTCAGTGCCATACTATCTATACTAATAAAATAAAGCAGTAATTTGTGTCAGTGTGTTGGTTTGTACGTAGGAGATAACCTCGAGAACTATTGAACCGATTTAAAAAATCTTTTACTAACGGAAAGTTCCACCTAGTTTTTTTATCTTAAAAAATGCAAAGCTTGAAACTCGTAAATGAAAGGAATAAGGCGTATTTTTGCGCATGATCAAATTGTGTATGATGATGTCATTCCAAATTGTAATCACTAACCATAAATCGTTTATTACCTACTTGGCAATAACGTTACAGGTCTTAGTTTAACAGTCAATAGTTCATGAATCATTATTCTTTCTAACTTTCTATTTCACCAAAGTGCAATTTTAAATCCTATCCTTTTAATCTCATATGTTTCATCATCATCATCATCACCCCAGCCTATATACGTCCCACGGCACAGGCCTCCTCTCGGAATGAGAGGGCTTGAGCCGTAGTTCCCTCGCGGGCCCAGTGCAGATTGGGAATTTGAATTGCTTCGCAGGTTGTGCAGGTTTCCTCACGATGTTTTCCTTCACCATAAAGCTCGTGGTAAATTTCAAATGTGATTTCGCACATGAATTCCGAAAACCTCAGAGGTGCGAGCCGGGGTTTGAACCCACGATCCTTTGCTTGAGAGGCCACTCGGCCACCACGGCTCATATATTTGCTTGTGTTTAATATGGACGTGGCAAGTCTCGCCCCGACGTGTACGCTAGCTGGCCCTCCCTACACTACGAAGTGAACTTCGTATCTTACTACTATTATTATTTAATACGAGAGTGAAAGGGACGGTACGATACGAACTTCGATTTTCAAATTTCTTAGCAGTAGCCCCTGAGCTATCTTACGACACTTTAAACTGCGTAAATCACATTACACACATAGAATAATTTTATTGTCAATCCATTCCTAGTCATATCGCGGTCTAAACCAATTACAATTCAAAGCCGCTCTAATCTAACAATATTATTCTAATGTGACTTTATTAATAAAACATAGCACAGTACAAAACAAAATAAAGGTAACTAAAACTACATACAAACTAAACTTATAAATAAATAAAAAAAGGGCTGACGCTCATGCCATGGAAAATGGGACGGCCGTTGGTTTGGGACGCCACTTGCGTCGACACACTCGCGCCGTCCCACCTTCCATCTACAGCCAACAGGGCCGGTGCCGCTGCAGACTCTGCGGAATGCCTCTAACGGCGCAAATATGAAGGCATCAGTAGTGCGTATATTTTTGAGCCGTTTGGGGTGGAAACCATGGGTCCTTGGGGTTTGAGTGCTTTTAATATTTATAAATCATTGTCGTCCAAGTAAATTACGGCTTAGGGTGACCAGAGGGCTGGCTTTTTCTTAGCACAAAGATTAAGCATTGCCATACAGCGTGCACCTTACCACCTGGCAGTGATTTTGGGCAACTTTTTTATTTATAAGTTTAGTTTGTATGTAGTTTTATTCTAATTGCACGAATCAAACATAACATTCCTCACATATTACGTTGAAACGTCTATTTGTTATATATCACGCACTTAACCTACACAGGACGTATATGTAAGTTTGTATTTGTACATCTCCGCCCAAAGTTACAAACAATGTCGACTGGAGGAAGGGTTACCGCACAACAACTGTAATAAATGTCAATTTGCAAGGCCCAGCACTCCAGGCACTATTCCACATATCATGACTGTATATAGCAGCAGCGTACACCAAGATTTCTATCTCAGTTTTACGTTTAACGAGTAATGCGTAAGAGTGAGACCAAAACCTGGTCGAACCGCGTAGATGATGCCGAATACATCGCAATGTATTTTCACTTCGTGCTTACAGCATTCAGTGAACCGGACGTGCCGTGCAGGCTAGTTAAAATAATTAAAAATAAACCCGAATGTGTAAAGTTTAAATAAAAACTAAATACAAAACAAAAGTTTAGTACCTGCAGGTGGTAGGACCTTCTGCAAGGTCCGCCCGGATTGCTACCACCATCTTGCTCGCTAATCCTGCCGTGAAGCAACAGTGCTTGCACTGTTGTGTTTCGGCGTGGAGAGTAAAACAGCCGTTGATATTACTGGCACTTGAGGTATCCCATCTTAGGCCTATAGGTTGGCAACGCATCTGCAATACCCCTGGTCTTGCAGATGTTTATGGACGGTAGTGATCTCTTACCATCAGGAGACCCACTTGCTCGTTTGTCATCCACTCGAATAAAAAATAAACCTACTCTTGAACTCTGTTTATCATTAAAGATAGCGGGTTCAATGATCGGGACCCATTACTGGGAATTTTTGAGCGAAACATTAGGTCCCGATTGTTGAACTTGCTCTAGGTTAAGAGTTTACAGCCTTTGTAGATAAAATCTCTTTCTCTTGCTAACTCGCTAATTTCATTTGTGCAACAAAGATTTCCACAATACAATACAATAACTAACATTATAACGGCTTAGGCTGATGTAGTAACCACTGGAGCATATAAATAAAAAATAAAAAACTTTATTTATCAGACCCGGTAGATCCATAGTATGTTAGTAAACGTTGCAGTATGTTAGTAGACGTGGATTAAATTAGTAACACTAACACATACACTTACAGATATACTACATAATATACTTGCACGAAGGTAGAATATTAGTCGTGGTTTCTCTCGTTGGTTTAATGTTCCACGTCGACTTGTCGCCATTCCCCCGTAGAATGTGATTTTAACAATTTAATTTCAGCTGTCTACAAACAGCTGTCTTCAATTGAATAAAAAATGCAATAAGGAATGTAATATTTGTATTCAAGGTTTCTTAGGTATGTCGTAAATTATTTTCTCGATAAAGAAATAAGCTTGGAAAATAAGCGAGTCAAACGTCACTTTACGTAGGTTACCTTCCATATACGTAAAACTAATTTTCCTTGCTACTCCTCTTATTGTTGTTGTTCTACTGCACGGTAGTGGTATGAGTTCACAACAGTTTAGCTTTAGTTCCGAAAGTTGAATTATATTTAACCAGCAGTTAACTATACCAAACTACTGACTGGAAAATGCTCTGCAGCGACACGAATATTACCGTCTGGACCATCTTTCATTCACTTCTAGTTAGAATAATTACTGTTTGCATTATGCAAGCTGTATCTCAAACACCAAACAAAGGCTGGCTAATGAAAAAAAACGATACATTTTAAAACCCATAGTTACAAAGCAGTTGGATACTTATGAAAATTCCGTGTTTAAATGATATTCCCCCGGATAACTCACATCTTAAATCGAATCTCGACATGTTTCGGGCTAATCCGTAGCTAGTCCGTAGTCCTTCTTCTTAGGAGCAACGCGACTCGGTACATGTCTAACTAAACTCGATTTAAGACGTGAGTTATCCGGGACAATATCATTTAAGAGCGTTTATACCTGCTGAGCTGGCAACGTTGAATTTTTGTTAGTTTTCTCGATGAATTTGTTTATGAAATTAAAAATCGTGTCTGATAGAACACTTTTTAATACTCGTATTAATATAATGTTTATAAACGGTTTCTATAGAAAATAAAAGCATCACGAATAATTATTGGAGTAGACACATTAACTTATATACGAGTATTATGAAGTGTTCTATCAGACAACATTTTTAATTTTCATTCAATTTTTATGGAATAATCAAGAAAAACTAACAAAAAAGCAACGTTGCCAGCTCAGCAGGTATAAACGCTCGTGAGTCTCACGGTAGTTTCATGTTCAAAATAATTTATTCCGAGTTTACAAAGTGGCCTGTGAAAGTCACTCTATCTCTTTTCTAAGTTGCTACACTCTTGAGTGGTCGTGGACGTCGAATGAGAATCAGTAGTTTCAAGTCGGCTTCCTTGAGAAAACTGCATAAGTGGATGGACACCTTACGTTCTATAATCGTTTGAACACGAGAGTTGGCGATTTTGTTAGGTGTTCACAAGAAATGATCTAGATGGCGCTGTTAAACAGTTATTATGATATGATCGATATTTTATCCCCGTAAATGTAATGTGCCGATAGCTGAGTTGATGGGCTGCTTAGATAAACTCGTAAATGATCATGAGTTCGTATCTTACATATCAGAATTATTTTTTGTTCTTATTTTTTATTTATAAGTTTCTATTTTAATTTTGCAGATAACTGATATGGAAATTTAAAAAAAATACTCTGAAAAAAGGATAACGTTGCAACAGAAATAATACACGTTTTGAAGTTTAAAACATAAAAAAAATATTCCTGAAACAATATTTCTATTCATTAAATATTGACGCAGTTATTAATGTTATACTATATATTAATTAAATAACTGAAAACCAGAAAGTAGTTTGCTCAGAATCCAGAGTAGAATTGATTAGTTTTAAATCAGGTTGTGTTTGAGTTTTTAAATCCTTTTTTTATTGTGCCCAGTCTAAATATCACGAATGCATACGCTAATTAAATGTTTTAGGGATGTTTCATACCCCTTAGATAATTTAATACTGGCCGTTTTGCGACAGTTTGGCTTTCTTCTAAATCTGGCATTAAAAATTACGACTGTAAAGTTAGAAATGAAGTAGAATTACTGATTACCTAGCTTCACACTGCCATAATTTAAAAAGTCATCATCATCCCAGCCTATATACGTCCCACTGCTGGGCACAGGCCTCCTCTCGGAATGAGAGGGCTTGGGCCGTAGTTCCCACGCGGGCCTAGTGCGGATTGGGAACTTCACACACACCATTGAATCGCTTCGCAGGTGCAGAACGTGCAGGTTTCCTCACGATGTTTTCCTTCACCGTAAAGCTCGTGGTAAATTTCAAATGTAATTTCGCACATGAATTCCGAAAAACTCACGAGGTGCGAGCCGGGATTTGAACCCACGATCCAATGAATTAAAAAGTCAAATTATCACTCATTTAAATCTACAAGTCCGAAAATCTTGTTCGGCTTAATAAAGGGCTACCTAACTATGTAATGAGCTAAACTACAACAAAACCTTAATGTCGTTGATTATATATCGCTATAGTTATTCCAATCAGCCTGAATCTGTGACCCATGTCACCCGCTAATGCCAGGTTCCTTGCGGCAGTCGGTTTAAATGGCTGATAGTTTTGTCAGTTATACGCCGAAACTGCCACCGCATTTCAAATCCATTTGCCGTTAATTCTCAGTTAAACAGATATTTGGCTTAGCCGCCTGTTGTTACATTCGCAATAATTGTAGGCAAAATAATACGAAGTTCTATTGTGATGTGCAAGCATAAAGCTATCCTGAAACTGTAAGTGTAAATATCCGTGAAATAATCATTAGAAACTGATATTCTGGAACTGACCCTTTTCTTCTCGTATTTGTTTTTATTTTTATTTTACATGCCTTACTAAGAAATAATAAAACTGATGGCACAGATAATGTACTACATGTATTTTGTTACAATCTTATATTAAACATGACATATATACCTAGGTAAAATTCTATTCAAATCTGTTATTTTATTTTAGAAGGGCAGATTATCTAAGTATAAGTCTTTTTTATTTATTTTAATATTTTCTTTATAATTCAATAAACCTGTTATAAACCTGAGAGATTGAGCAAATTCGTGTCCAATTTACCCAAATAGAACTTACTGACACATAAAACCACAGGCACTTAAAGGCTGACGGTCTATTAAGATAAAATATGTCCCCAATAGAAAATATATGAGCCAATTACTTATTAAGATACGGCCAAATACGTCTAATACTTGCCTAATTTCAGCTCCGCAGGCAAGTCACGGCGGCAATACGACACATCTGTCGACAGCAGACACTTATTTAATCTTACAGTGATTTATGGTATAATTATACCGTATTATACCCTAAACGTGCACTCTACCTTTGTATTAATAGGAGCGCAAATTTCCTGGCAAATTTGCTTGTTTATTGCTAAGGCTTCACATTCAGCGAGCGGAATGACGCGGGAAAGCCTTGATATATAGTTGAATCAGACCACGGGAAAGCAAAGTCCCGTAATCAGGCATCAGGCACATTACAATGGCAAATACGGGTCATTACCACGCAGACATGAGCTTGTCGCCGAAGACTCGCCTGACTTTTACTGCTTCATGCAAAGAAGCTTTAAAGTTTGATGTTAGATAAACGCCTTGTTTATGCCAAGCTGTGCTGCTAAGTCTGATTTTATCCTTTCGTCTTCGTCATAGTTGAATACAAACAGGAATCGATTCCGGAGAGAAAGCGTTTACGATCCCTATTGAAATTCGATTCGCAGGAGGTTTATGTGAGGCTGAGATAAGACATTTTTAGATTTAGCCTCCGTAAGGACTCCGAAGGCTTTGTTGCGTAAAAGCCACTATTACTGACGCACGTGCTGGTGCTATTACACCGTGACGTAATTCTATAAAAGTATAGCCAATTGTTTTCGGTTTAGTTTAGATACTAGCTTTAATTTGCTCTTATATTTTGAGGGATAGCAGATTTCATTAAAATAATTACCTACTGTTGCGTTGATTTAGATAAAAATATCAAGAGATAGGTAACTAGTTAGTGTCGGGGATTTGGTTATACTTTTCGATTACAATACTGTAGGTGCTGTAGGTACTCATATTAGGGTAACATGAAGTTTTTCCAACCACTTGTATTTAACTCTAAATTTTTCTTACGTATCAAGTCACTTAAAATATGGCTTATAATAAAAAATATTTCATTTCAACAACTAGATAACGAATTTATAGATGTTTTAATTAAACTCTTAATCGGAAATAGGTACCTCATCAATGGATGAACTTAGGTTATCGTAGCGAGTACTAGTTTTTAATATGTATTCATTAGTAATGAAGTTAAGCCTTTCTACCACACATTATACCGTGTACTGTGTATTGATTGGTCTACTTGTCACAATTAATGGTCCGTTAAAGCACGGCTCTGCAATATTTCGGTCCCAGATTGATGGCGCCCGGCGGGAGGTCGGTTCCGCCGAAAATCTTAAGAACACTTCCCAAAAGGCTATATTTCTACTGAAATAAATCGCTCTTGTAACTCTCAAATGCGACTTTCGAATGGATGATAATTGGCTATTGTTTCGGTTTTATTTTATACGATCAAAGTGTACCGTACACAATTCGGTAGGTAAGAAAGATAAGTTTGTTATCAATTGGCATGATAGCATGCATTTTCTAGTTATTTGGGGTTTCGTTTGATTACTTCTGGCTAGACACATAAGGTATGTGACGTATTGATTTGAGATACGAAATTTGTTCAAAGTAGTGACGATATGTAGATGCTTCGACGTACAGGACTTAGTATTTAACATAGCTCTATAGTAGAGTGTTTTAAGTAATACTTACTTACTTAACAGTTTTTCGAAATATAAGCATAAATACTAATCTCTATATTAATAATTTCGTCAAGGGGTACGGTAGACTCGAACGAAATGCACATCAAATTGAAGAGCGTAAAAAATTAGTCAATCCGAGTCGACAACTTGTAGGCGGAAAATTCGGATTATCGAGTATTTTCAATATAAACTTGAATAAATTACTAAGTATATAATGGCGTTGCGAAGTAAACATGTCAAAGTCATCACATCAAAGTGGCGTTAGTGTCACGTCATCACGTGTCACAGGTGTCACAGGTTTGCATTTCGCTCTCCATTGTGACCTCTTAAGGGAAATACCGATACGTAGGTGTTAGCTGTGAAAGTACGTTTGTGATAATATTAAGGCTGGGAATATACGTCAGATTTTTCAATAAGTACGACAGTCTTTACACTAGCAAAAAATTTTTTGGTAAACATATTATTATGAGTCTACATTTTACCCGAGCGAAGCCGGGTTTTCATCTAGTAGTAGAATAAATACTAACCGTTGCTCCTGAATTCTTCTACAAAAAATATTTTATCGTTATTCCATGAGAAGTATGTAAGTTTCCGTGTTAAGATAATTTGCTATGTGTTACTTACTAGCTTCAAAATACATATCTACTCGTCCCTATGCCAAAATCACCCACAAATTTCTGGGTCGCAGTTTTAGCGTTAAACAATAACAGACATGCACGTGGACTACTAAGGAATTAAATTCGCTTCCGTGATTTAGACTTTTGACTTATTTTTTATTTATTTACTAATTTTAATGTATTTTAGGTTTTATTGTACTAAAACTACTTTATTTTTTAAAAATGCGACATTTATGTAATTTTGATGTGTTTTTTTTAATATTATTGACTTCGTTGCCTGAATATATGTATACATTTTTATTATTTTACATTCAAGGCTAGAGTGAGCTGTTACTAAACCTTCGAATTTAATGCTTTTTCAGCCCTTGAATGAATGAATCTGTTTACCATGAGATGACCCGAAAACCTTTTTTTTTTTAAAACAACGACCAAGTTGAACGTGTAAAGGAAACAGACGACTGCAGCCATTACATAACTGTGTGACACCGAGTCACAATGCTGCGTAATGTTTGCTCCACTCCTCGAGTTATCTTTATAGCGGCCGTGATTACGCTCTTGCGCCGACAATTTGATTAGCCCAGCGCTAACTTGCGCGACACACTGATTTTATTTAACACTCGGAACTCGCAACTATGTTTAATTTAAGTTAGTTTTCAAAACTCGTTAAATGAAATTCGAATTTTTATGTCACATAATGAAAACTAAAAGAATTTCTTTGCTCACCCGCGACCTTATGATAGCTAAGTTTATGCAAAATATGCGTGTTCATGCAGTTCCTCCACTTCCACACTGTAAGAACACACACAAATCACACAAACCCATCTATCACCACCACCACACTAAACTGACGCGTTTTGAACTCAACCAGAGCTCATCATCAGAGCAACACACCATGCTACCAGATGTTAGACTCACATCATACAGTCATAATAACACATAATGAGAGTCCAACAAAGCAATTTTTATGTCACGTAGGTAATGAGAGGGTAACGAAGCTAGGAAGCAAGTCTCACACAAATATTTGTGCCTTGGTCGATACCGCGTCGATGAATAGAAATGAAGTAGGTAATTATTGACACTCAATTGACCATGGGGAGAGTCAAGATGTTATTAAAATGAACGGTGTAGAGGTAGGAACTGGTTTACATAATGTAACTTAAAAAAAACTTTAGGGGTACACACGGTATCACGCGCGTTCAAATATTTCGACCAACATAAAATTAAAAACATAACCCTCCTTCGGGAAGTCAGGTAAAAAATGCACGATTATGGTAACACAATTTATTGAATCAGGCTTTACTTTACAGAGGCCCTTAACAATAAATTATAAACAATTACTTTTCTCACAAGCGACCTTAAAATAGCTACTTCTATGCAACAAATGTGAGTTTATAAAATTCTTTCACCCGCATACTGTAAGAACACACACAAACCCAACTATACACGACGCGTTAGTGTAGTCTGGTGGTGATAGAAGCTGCATGAACGCAAAATATTGCATAAGCGTAGTTGTCATAAGGTCGCGGGTGAGCAAACTAATTGTTTATAGTTCATTTAAGGCAACAAACACTTGAAATTTATAATTCCAGTTAATTGGAAATTGAACAAACTTCTGCATAGTATGTACGAGTATAAAGCCGGAAGTGCTCGGCAGCTTCCGTGTCGCAAATAGGTACCCGAACCTCTTGAATAATTAAGACAGCCACTCAGATTACAACGTCGAGTGACTCGGTCAGTAGCCCATCTTACAGCAACTCCTGAATTAAGAATGAACCGTAAAGTACCCTCACACAACATGGGTACCTACTTTATTTCAGTGATGGCATCTAAACAATTATTAACTTGATCAAATTCTGCTAAAAAAAGTAATAAAGGGAAGCTATATCATCACTTACCGTAAGGTTGGGGTACTTTGGCCCTGAAGGGTAACTTTGGCCCTTGGGATTAACTCGGTCCTGGTTTAATTATTGCTTTGAGAATATGGTTCTTTGCCACGTGGTTGATGTTAATTGATCGATCACATTTAAAAATTTTGATTTTACGTTTTTATGTGATTTTCATATGGGCCAAAGTAACCCTCCAATGAGTCAAAGTACCCCAACCTTACGCTATTCATCATTATCATCAGCCGGAACACATCCACAACTGAACAAGGGCCTCCCCCTTTGAACACCACAATAAACGACAACTCGCCTCTTGCAACCACCGGTTGCCCGCAAGTCTCACGATGTCTTCAGTCCACCTAGTGGAAGGCCTGCCAACGCTTTGTCTTCCGGTTCATTGTCGCCACTCGAAGACTTTTCTCCCCCAACGGTTGTTTGTTCTTCGAGCGATGTGGCCTGTCCATTGCCAGTTTAACTTGAATCATTTATTATCAGTCATCATTATTTTAAAGAATGATTAGCCAGTTTTGGCGTATCGAATCGATTAACTATTATTAGTAAGTATTTAAATAATAAATAAATAAATAAATATCACGGGACAATTCACACCAATTGACCTAGTCCCAAAGTAAGCTTAGCAAAGCTTGTGTTATGGGTACTAAGCAACGGATAAATATAATTATATAGATAGATACATAGTTAAATACATAGTAAACACCCAAGACCCGAGAACAACATTCGTATTTTTCATACAAATATCTGCCCCGACACGGGAATCGAACCCGGGACCTCAAGCTTCGTAGTCAGGTTCTCTAACCACTAGCCATCCGGTCGTCAAGTATTTACTGATAAAGATGAGGTAATTTATTTTAGAACAATAAAAGCGTAAGGCGTGAGAACAATAAAGGCGTAGAGTTCTCAAGATTTAGCCAAATTTATTTATGTAACTTTTATCACTAGACTTCTAAATGTCAACGAGGCGAACATGACAAAGCATCCCAAAATTGTGTAGGCCTCTTGTCAAGTCGGTACAAAATTAGCCCTGGGAATTGGGGGACAATCAGAAACAACTTCTGGAATTTTGAAAACGAATACAATCTGGTCTATTTTTAAATTTGAATGGCGTATTTTTTTTTGTTCTGTGCTAAAAAAATACCTCCACGTGAGAACGTCGAAAAAACCACATTGATAAATATTGTTTTGAAATCAGTGGAAAAATGCTCTCAATTTTATGACGCTATTGCTATAGGTAAGAAACTTGAGAAAATGGACCAGTTGTGTCGAATATGGAACGTCGAATTATACATATATACGGACCGGACACACTACTTCATACATCAGGTCATCTCCTTAAGTACTTACCTATATGTTAGGTAATGTGAAATTTTGCAGTAGGTATTTATTCATTTTCAATCACAGTATTCTATTTTGCAGTGTAGGTGCAAAGTAACAACAATAAATCTATTGACCAAAAATAAAAGGTGAAGTTTTTGTCTGACAGTATTCTACAAGATAAAACTAGTTGAGCAATATACTTAGAGGTGAGGTAAATTTGGAAATAAAAATGAATACATACTGTACATTATAATCATTTTCAAGGAAAGTTTCTGTGAACCACACACACATAAACATCATGCCTGTATTCACGAATGGTGTAGGCAGAGCAAACGAAACGTTGCGTTTGACAAAAACGGTACAATATAGTGACAGGTTGCTAGGCTGTCGCCTACGGGTATACCTTAACCTATATCCTTAGTCGCCTCTTTCTTACGACATCCACAGAAGAAATGGAGAGGTGTAATTCTAACCCGACACCACAGACTAGAAATAGTACATTGTGTCTTAAGGGCGGTAAATAAGGAATTACGAACGAGAGTCTATTAGAAGCCCGAAGTCGAAGACTGAGGGCTTTAATGAGTCGATGTTCGTAATTCTAGTACCGCCCGTGCGACATACAATGTTTTTCATCACATTTGCAATTCTTCCAAATATTGGCGATACCTTAGGCTGCGCTCTTGGCAACGTCGCCCTCAACCTCCCTCGGCATGCGCCGCAACGTGCGTGTGCATGTGGTGGTCCATGTAGTCCTGCAGCAACGCGCGCAGCACCATCTGTACGGGCACCGACTCATTTACCGACCTTGGGCTTCATGACAAGAAAATGTGTACGCGCAATGACTCATTTACCGACCACGGGTTTCATGACAAGCACATTAAGGTCGAGGGTTTTATTTGGGGGGTTGCAACCAAGGTAGCCTGCATGTTACGACACTGTTTACGAGCAAGTGTGATGAAAAAAACCGTAACATCAAACGAGCATCAAACGAACCTCTCAATACTAACGCCATCTAGCGTCAAGAACCTCTGTATTCCAAACGATACTATCATCGAATCTCCCACAGTACAATGAGAAAACACCTTTCCCTTTAGTTCCTAAAATATCCCCCTTTGGTATTAAATGGAGTGAGTAACGCATGCCAATTCCGTTATCATTCCCATACTATAGGTATATTATGGAGATGGATCGTTTTCCTTTCTATTGCGTTCGCTGATAATATTTTCAGGAAGTGCTTATACCTATACTTTCTGTAGTTCAAAAGGCCTTTGTATGATGAAGAAAGAACTTTTGTTCTTGGGTGATGGTGATCAAACTGATCAACACCGCGTAATCAGAAAAAGGTGAAATAATAGTCACCATAAGGCTGCGTAGCCATTGAATTGCTTCGCAGGGTACGTATTAAAATATATAAAATTTAAAAAGAGTAGTAGATGAAATATGTCATTTAATATACTGAAATTTTCTTAGAAATTTCAATTTCACAGAATCGTTATAAAATAAACCGAAAATTATGTTATATCAATATTGACCATTATGTATTTCGTGACCTCTACCTGGATGATAGGACTAGGTCGGCATTATCTATCTAATACCTTTAAACGAGCAATTCTTGAGGATTTCAATCGTACGGTCCGTTTGACGTTTGCTTGCGATTGGCTCACTTAGTTACCTATTTAACCAATCACGAGCAAACGTCAAACGGATTTCAAGATACTAACGCCATCTAGCGATATTTCGCCTCTGTGACAACCCTAATTATTGAACACTAGACTTTAGCCGCGGCTTTGCACGCGTTAACGAATGGATTTGGCAGTTGAATTGCAATTCTGTGATTTTAATAAATTCCTACGGGAATCCCAAAAAATTACATCGCAGATTTCATGAATGAAACTGTTAAACTCGGTAGAATGTCGAGATAAAAAGTAGCGTATGTGTTATTGCAGACGTCTAGCTTTATACATACCAAATTTTATTAAAATCCGTCCAGCCATTTTAGCGTAAAGGAGTATGTAATAAACATACCTACGAATAAATAATAAGTCAGGAAGCTTAACTCAGAACAAATTTCACATAAAAATTGGCCATACCTTAGAAGCCAAAACAACTTGAGTATGATTCAAATACGAATCATTTTCGAGGTAGCAAATAGACGTGCTTGTTGATTGGTTAAAATTCAGAAAGAAAGCAGGGATTGGTTTGCTCGCGTGATGCAAAGTCAGATGTCAGTCAAATCACGCGCACAACACGCTTTTGAGCCCCGCCTACTAGGACACAGTAGGCCATTTTATATTATAACGCAGTTACAATTCCTGACTTATTATTTATTCATAGAAACATACACACACATAGGTACTCACAAACTTTCACCTTAATAGGATTAATTACAATTATCTTAAGTGTGACATAAACTTAAATTGAAAACTTGTATTGCTGTTTACTGCGACATGGTACAAAGGGATTCACCTACTTTAGATCCTGGTGACATCCTTTCAGTCTTTTCAGTGGACTGCTGTCGGCTGATGATGATGATGATGATGATGATGATGATGGTGATGATGATGATGATGATGATGACATCCTTTACCGGTCCGGATAATACCGTCCCGATTATTCGTGTACACGCCCATACAAACTCGTGTCAAGTTCATCATTTACCGGTACGGCCGTGTCACAGATTCTATAATACTACCTGTGTGTACCTAATGTTATTTGTTGGGGAAACGGTGCCGTCAAACAAAGCCATTGTTTGCATCAGAAATTGCACGGGTCATGTTACGTATAATTGGAATTCAGTTTACTCTCTTTATCTGAGTAACGTAGAGTTAGGACGTTATGAGGAAAGTAGGTCATTAAAATTTTGTTCAAGGTTTAAAATTAGGTTTTTAATTCATCTTTGCTTATTTTGTACTGAATTGTGTTTAAGATTGTTTTAGTCCTACTTAAATAATGAAACGGGGCATAATGCAAACTGTGACTGTAATATTGATAGAAAAGTTATAGTTTATTCGATTTTATGCTGATAAATAAATGAAACTCATCAGAGTGAGACCAATAACATCTGGGGGCACGGCAGTGCCCCCGCCAAGTCGAGCAAAACAAAACAAAAGGCACGGCCATACCATACTTTTCTCGAAGCCGTTCGGGCTATTTTCAACATCGTGTAATTTTGTTATGGCTAAAGCTGGAACCCTGAATTTTCAGTAATCTATAGGGCCTAATAGGAGTTCGATATATTATCAATAACATTCAATTTGAACATGTAGATTAAGAACTATTACATGTTAAAGGTCCTCTGTTTTGTCACTGACATACTCACTGACTTTTACGATCATCATAATTCTAAGATACTTCTAGCAGACACACAAGCTCCAAATATTAAATATAATTTAACATAATTTTAGACGGCTTGAGGTCCCGGGTTCGATTCCCGTGTCGGGGCAGATATTTGTATGAAAAATACGAATGTTTGTTTTCGGGTCTTGGGTGTTTACTATGTATTTAAGTATGTATCTATCTATATAATTACATTTATCCGTTGCTTAGTACCCATAACACAAGCTTTGCTAAGTTTACTTTGGGACTAGGTCAATTGGTGTGAATTGTCCCGTGATATTTATTTATTTAATTAACTTTCAGCCTATAATGAAAACCTATGAAAACCGTGGAAAAATACAGTTTATAGTTCTCAAATACAGAGTAAGCCAAAAATTTTTTTAAACATATAATGACTTGGCCATCGCGCTCAACGCTTTACTCATACTCATATTATTTGTATCGCTTGAACTGAATGGCATTAGGGCTAGCGCTACCTTCAATTAGAAGTTATTTATTATTGCACCGAGTGTCGATTTGGAGCGTCAGCGAGGGCTTTAAAAAGCACGAGGGCAATATAAATAACTTAATGCGAGGTGCATAATCTGCTTTTCTTTCAATTATTACACTAATTTTCCACGGTTTTAAAATAAGCAAGTTGGTGAAAATCGAGTTCTCTCTGCACCCCCGGTACTGACAAAAATAACCGACTTGGTATTACATTGCATCTCAAACCTTTTAGCAATATAAGACCTGCGTTGCGTTGCGAGACTTGCAGCTTTTTACATGTAATGTTTTTGATGGGATTGTACTTACTTGATATAACTCGTTACCTTGGTATAACTTAAATCAACACTATGGAGTTAAATTTACATGACTAATAATTCAGATAATTTATTTTCCTTTTTACCCACGACGGAACGGAGAAGGTACATGCGTTTAGGGTGAGAAGTTGTTCGTATGTTTGTGCGCAATTTAAATGTTCCAAAATATCTCTATTACGATTTGACCGATTTCGATGCGGTTTTCTTTAGTATTTTAATACTCGAATCAAACCAAAATAAAGCAATATTATGCAGTCGCCGAGTTTACAATAACACTTCTCGTGATAGCTAACAAACTCATTTCTTCATTCACATTCAATAATATCAGAAAACGGGTTAAATTTCTCGATGCTAATGACTTTATCATGATCATTAGTTAAAAGACGTTGATTGCTGACCAAAACCCTCCCCCTTAGAACGCAACATCATCAGCCGGAAGACGTCCACTGCTGGACAAAGGCCTCCCCCTTAGAACACAACAATGAACGTTAACTTTCCATTTGCATCCACCGATGCCCGTACCTAACTTTCGCGGATTACAAAAACCCTCTTAAGAAGTAATTCCCGGCGACGCCATTTGCAATTTATCAAATCATTTACCGACAGGAAATAGCATTTTATCACAATATCGTTTAGATAAATTATCGACCGTTTGATGTAATGGATCTGCATATAAATCGAGATGGAATCGGGTTAATTTACTGGAGTGAGTAACTGGGCGATATCGTGTAAGAATGATTATAGGCCAGGGTCAATCTGATTAAACAGGCGTAACTACTAAAGCGCACGGTCTCTGCCTTGATTCGTAGAGATTGTATTTCCATTTTTAAGTTAACTTGCAATATTTGTTTGTTCGTGTTAAATGTTCCAAGGCGAATGCAAGTTGAATTTCACCCATTTCTATACTCGGTTTGGATAGGTATTTAACTAAATGTAAACAAAATAACGTCAAATGGTGTCTGAAATATGGAAATTCCTCCATTAAACTATCTAAGCATTTACATTTCTGTACTTAAATACACTAGTCTAGTTTGTATTACAATGATAGATAAGTAAAATGTTTAAAATCCTTGAATGTACCAAATCTGGCAGCTGAAGTTTGTTTACATTTAGTTAAATACCTTGAAATTAACTTGAAATTTTGAACGGAATGTAATATAAGACAGCGCGCTCACATGAACACCCCCATTTTCTTTTTGTCTCATGTTTTGTATGATTTTGATGGTATAGTTTCCTTGAATATTTCTAGAGCTCGCTTGTCGTTACCGCATTCTGCTCGCATCGTGAGACTAGTCACATATCTTTATATTTTATCAACTTAGTAATAAAACGTTCTAAATATTTTTGTTTTTCAACAGTGCAGTGCAATATTACAAATGAACTGCACGTTTTTGCTCATGCACTGCTCGTCTTCTTAGACATGTGATTTTGAACGTTGCCTATGTGTAAGTAAACTACATGTAGGTAGTATAAACTAGTCAACAGAAAAACTTGCACAAAAATGATTTATTTACAAGAATATAAGTATTTCTTGAAAACATCCGACTCGGTAAGATCTATAAAAAGAATGTTTAAGATCAGTATTAATCATTTCAGGGATGAACCGTTACGGCCTGGCCATAAGGCGGCGCAGCGAGCGTTTTCCTGTCCATTGCGTCTGCTTCCAAGTAACCACTACGCAGCGGGCGTTAGCTTAGGGTTAGCCACGTAATGATCTGGGGACATATTCGATACGCCTCCATGGTCCGTGGTCGCGGCGGGCACGTTATACTAAATCACGACACATCTTTACCCTTGGCGACATGTTTAACTTTGTTTGTACTAAGTGTTGACTTGTTAGACTGTGCATGTAAGGTTTGAAATTGAGAAAAAAAAGAAAATACAAAACAGAAAATAAGGCTAGCTACGTTTATGCAAGAAATGTGTGTTCATGCAGTTCCTCCAGTTCCACATCGTAAGAACACACACAAATCGCACAGACCCATCTATCACCACCAGCACTACACTGCACTGACGAGTTTCGAACCCAACCTGAGGTCATCTTCAGAGTGACACAACCGTTTACCATGATACCAGATGTTACACTGAAGTCCAAGATATTAGACTGAGTCTAACATCTGCTACGTTTAGCTATAAGATAAGGCCGTTTTTTTGCCGGATGTGCGGTGTTGTATGGCTGTGAAAACAGCGGACGTCTACAAGCGGCCTTGTAAGGGTGCGCTCTATTCGGCACTTTACGTATTGTTCATAGTTTATTTTTCTTTAATGTTTGTATTTATGTAAACAGTTGCGTCCAAGACACTGAATGCGTTAAAAATGCATGCTGAGCTGAGTACTTTTGGCATCACACTACAGCACAACATCTCTAATTTTTTCTCTCTTTTTCTATTTATGTTTTTACTGTGTCCTTGTTGTGATGTAGTGTGTTTTTTATGTCAATAAATGTTGCGAGTTTGAGTTTGAAAATTCAAATTTATTCGCAAAAGGTGGCTACTGACGTTGACAAAGCGACGTCCCTTTGACTAAAAAGTAAAGGAACCACTTAAGTTAATGTATCGCTCAATACTGAGACCGCATGACAAAGCTGCTGGTCTCGGTCGGTCGGTTTCCTGCATTTTGTATTCTGCTTACACTGTCGGATCTTCATTTACAGCCATTTCTTTGGACACAAGTATAAATATAAAGAGAAATAAGATTTTGTTCAGAATTTAATTATGACCCAATACAAGCTTTTTTTGCCGACTGTACCTACCTACTTTTTACCCGACTGCAGCGATGTTTTTAACCTACGTTTGTCAATCAACGACCTTATAAAAGGTCCAATGATCTAACTAAGTATAGATATACGGATTCTTGTCATAATTTTTATGCTTTTTTTTCATGGAAATCATCATAGAATTAGGTGTCTTTTCATATGCAAGGGATTCGCAGTTATAAAAAAGGACGTAACTTCTCCTTTCTAACACCACCAAAAGCTATTACTCAGTCAAAAAGTTAAGGTTAACCAAAGGCTGTTAATATCCGTTTCGTGACATGCATAAGATAGACACTTCTCGTTTTATTAGCCATCAAAATGTTATAAATTGCTGAACGCTAACAAAAAGATCCTTTCAAGGTACTAAATGCCTCCGTAATTAACTTTGATCTGAAATTTTACACAAAGAGCACCTAAACGACCCGTTTAAAGTACTATTTTTAATTAGATTGTTATTAAAAATATATGTTTCAAAAATGCTTTTACACTATGAATGAATGCTTAAAAAAATAAGAAATATTATTACTTACCTAAGTTATTGTTAGTAATATATTTAAAAACGATCTCATTGCACATTATCTTAGTTTAAAGCTAAATGAAAGCCATGGTGGCCTAGTGGTTTGACCTATCGCCTCTCAAGCACAGGGTCGTGGGTTCAAACCCCGGCTCGCACCTCTGAGTTTTTCGAAATTCATGTGCGGAAATACATTTGAAATTTACCACGAGCTTTGCGGTGAAGGAAAACATCGTGTGGAAACCTGCACAAACCTGCGAAGCAATTCAATGGTCTGTGTGAAGTTCCCAATCCGCACTGGGCCCGCGTGGGAACTATGGCCCAAGCCCTCCTGTTCTGAGAGGAGGCCTGTGGCCAGCAGTAGGACGTATATAGGCTGGGAAGGGGAAATGAAAGCATGTTATTCATGTTAAAACAATTTAATGTTTGTAATACGTTAGTGTACTTAAATACCCAGGAACAGCTATTACTACGATAAAAAACATTCGTATTAATCAAACAAGCAACTGCTTCTCTCGGGATTCAAACCCAGTTCCTTCAGCTTCATAGCCCAGGGTCATATTTGGACTGAGTTGAATACGTCGAGACGTCTAGGTATTTTGTTTACCCTCCCACTGCAAATATGAGCTATTCGTTTAGGTGTCAGTGTAATAAATAACCCAGGTCCAGGTACCTTTAGTACGTAATAGTCATGATCTTAGCTCGTCTCACGTAAGGACTGGTCTCTAATAATTTATATTGTGCCGCAGAATTGGACACAGTTATTTCACTTGCAAAATAAAACGCCATAAATGTCACTGAGGAACCCTGATTACGTTAAAATTGAAAAAGAATATTTGATGTTTATTTTTTTTAACAATATGCCGTTTACTGGTTCTGCTACTATTTTTATCATCATCCCAGCCTTTATACATCCCACTGCTGGGAACAGACCTCCTCTCAGAATGAGAGGGCTTGAGCCGTAGTTCCCACGCGGGCCCAGTGCGGATTGGGAACTTCACACACACCAGGTTTCCTCACAATATTTTCCATCACCGTAAAGCTCGTGGTTCAAATGTAATTTCCCACATGAATTTAGAAAAACTCAGAGGTGTGAACCTGGGTTTGAACCCACGATTCTCTGCTTGAGAGGCCATAGATCAAATCACTCGGCCACCACGGCTTTTTTTACGGCGACTACTATTTGAATGATATGTAGGTAAACAAAAACGTGCACTGTTTTACCCCGTTTAAGGGTACTTGCCTGTTTTACACATGCATCTCCCGACTACATGTCATCTCAATCGGTATTATTGTTGTGTCATCTTTTGATAGATGGGGCACATGATGTATCGTAGCCATGTAACCTATGTATCTGTATGTTAAATGCCATAGTTTACATACCAGCAAAAAGTCGTCGTTTGCAGCTCTAGCACATCGTAAACCCTGCCTCACTGGGACGCCTGGCGACGTACCTGCTACGTTTCCACTAGCGCATGGTGACTGGATGCTCTGGCACCCTGGCAACGTCGCCACTAAAATGTACACTCATAAGCTGCACCTCACTCACTCAGTCGCCAAACGACCGCCGTTTTGGGCGACAATCTCCTCTAAGTGGACGTAAATTTAGGAATGGATTCCTAATGACGCCATTGAATTGGCTGAAGAGTAGCCATGGCTACTCTGTTTGGCGACCTTTGGATACCAGAGGTAGCCGTACGTGCGTCGCCGACGATGTTGCCACGTTGACGTTGACGGCTCTTAAAATGACATGACGCAGCATCAAAAAAATACCAAAACCCTCAGTTTAAGCAGTTATCTAAATGGGGACAAGTTAGCAATGGCTTCTTCCGATTAATTGCATTTGAAATAATAAAACTCTACTAATACAGTCAAAACTGAATAGACCAACGTTTGCAATGAAATCACGTCAGTCTGATTACCGTTGTAGGAGCGGCGGGGTGGACCCTTAACGAACAGCGAGCGCACTCGGGGTTGAGGTCATAATCTCTAGCAGGTGACACCTGAATAGACCCCGCGTCATATTCACTCTTAATTAAATTCCTAAGCCATGGACATGGAGTACCGACCGGATTTACAGGATGAACAAAAGTTTGGGGTCAATTAACAATGGGACTTAATTTTAGGGTGACAAACGGAACCCACTAATGTCGTTACACTGTTCGTCTATCCATATGTCTGCCTGTCCATCTGTCTTTCAGTTTATGTGTCCGTCGCAGAGTTGTATCTCAAAGACTGTAAGATTTAACATTATAGAGACGAGAACAATTCAAAGATTAATTCACTTTGAATTTATATTTATCTTGTCAATCAGTAATCCTCCCGAAAATGATAATTATCGATAAGAAAATGTTCAACACTGCTATTATGGCGGACATAACTATCTGTCAACTGGCCTCTGCTGATTCAGCGTTCGCATCGCAGTAGCGTGATTCCACTGCCTGAGCAATTAATAGTAGGTAATTTCAAAGTGTACCTTTGTTTCTTTTTGACGCTAAAATGGCTGAGTTTAAATGAAGTTTGTTTAGCAGATTGTTGAAGAAACAGAAGTTATGCAACTTTTTATCCCGATTTTTCCAACTGAATCAAGATGTTTGCATGTAAATGTCACCCGCTATGTCTTACATGAAATTTGGCATGGGCGTTCTTCATAAATAACGTTGATAAAGACCGCGATGAAATTTTTGGTAATTCATATGATAATTTAGTAAAATTCTGTTATTTTCAATTCAATTACCGGACCCAATGGTTTACATGATGTAAAGGAGATGGTAAAGTCTAATAGGTAACTTCATAAAAGATAGGGCTTAATATTTCTCACATGAATACCACGTTTCATATAAAAGCCGCCCTCGTACAGAATACGGATTCTTGCGGGATTTAGTTGCGTTCAGGTAGTTCATAGAGAATCGGTTAAACTGACAGACTGGTCACTAGTTGCAAAAACCTCTGAAATAATTTTGAGTAAAATGTAAGTAGGTACCACTGCCCATAAACATCTGCAACACCAGGGGTGCAGACGCGTTGCCAACCTAGAGGCCTAAGATGGGATGTACCTCGAGTGCCAGTAATTTCACCGGTTGTCTTACTCTCCACACCGAAACACAACAATGCAAGCACTGCTGCTTCACGGCAGGATTAGCGAGCAAGATGGTGGTAGCAATCCGGACGGACCTTGCACAAGGTCCTATCACCTGCACTATGAGTGTCTCATGGTAGTTTCATGTTCAAAATGAAATGGTCAGTCTGTCTTATTCTTTAAACATTGGTGACGTTCTGAATGGACCATAGAGCACAAAGGATACCTGAATGAGTTAAATCAAGCGAGACTTGCTCCAGCAACTTTTATTGAAACTACAAATGAGCTTTAAATTCAAAAGGCGATTTGTAATTTCTGTAGGACAGGAAGAAGGACACAATGAAGCACACAATGTAGAATTCGACTATAACTAACCTAATATGCTGTCATCCACATGCTGAATGGAGACCCTTTTTGGTATCCTGCCGTGTCACCAAGTAACATAGCTTTAGTGCTAGTTTTAGTCTTAGTTTTAGGTGGTACTTATGGAGCCAAAATAAACCTTTCTTTCTTTCTTTCATCTAAGACGCTGACCATACTTAAATTGACAATATTTAAGAAGTTTTTTGACAACAACCATAATGATTCGGCAAAGCGAAAAAATATTATGTTAATATTCATTATAGCAAAAGCTAGTTGCCTGCGGCTTCGCCCGCGTGGATTTCGGTTATCGCGCGCTGTTCCCTCAAGAACTGTGCATTGTTCTAGTATAAAAAGAAGCCTATGTCACACTCTGGCCCATAAACTATATCCATGTTAAAAACCACGTCGACCCGTCTCTCCGTTTCGACGTGAAAGACGGACGGACAAATATACAAACTTTCGCATATGAAATCGATTCGATTGACCCACAGAGATGATGGAATAAGTTAATATTAATCCTGCGCACACTCAAAATGTGCGGTTTTCTATATAATAATTATTCATTTATTCATTTATTCTGGAGAACCAACCGCTTTAAACATACAGATTAAAAATAACAATAGATACAGAAAGCCAATTACAGGTTCTCGCCGGCTAAATAATTATATCGGCTTTGTTCACATGTTCTATAGATTTTTCATAATAAATGAATCCATTATTTATGCTTGTCAGTACACCTAAATCACTATTTACATGCGTTAAATGCTAGACAAAGGCAAATCCCATAAGGCTTCCACACAACCGATACAACGCTGCATCGTGGCTTCCACTATACCTAGTAATATATCCTGCATTTATTTATTTTCAAACTATATAAAGTATTCTATTGAGTTATACTAATTGTAGAAGTAACGTAACTTCAGCTAGCAAACTGTGAATCGCAATCGCACACGTAGGTACAGTTGTGTATCGAGAAGATCTAGCAAAAACGCCAAAAAACACGTTTCTCTAATGAGTATTTAAGTACTGGCGCAAAAGCATTAAAAAAAAATTAAAACTTTGCGGGTAAAAAATAAAATAAAATACAGTGATTTTTTTTATTCGACTGGATGGCAAACGAGCAAGTAGGTCTCCTGATGGTAAGAGATCACCACCGCCCATAGACACCTGCAACACCAGGGGGATTGCAGATGCGTTGCCAAACTCTAGGTTAGGGTAGGTCTTAGGCCTAAGATGGGATGTGCTTCGATGTGCCAGTAATTTCATTGGCTGTCTTACTCTCCACGCCAAAACACAACAGTGCAAGCACTGCTGCTTCACGGCAGGATTAGCGAGCAAGATGGTGGCAGCAATCTGGGCGGACCCTATATATATATCTCAAACACCAACTTGCTTAAGTAGTAAATTAATCAGATCAAATGGGTAATTTAGTTAACAATTTTGTAAATGTCAAATTTATTAGCAAAAAAAGTAACTTATTTTGTAAATTATAGTTTACTTTTTAAGTATACCTACTGTTATCTAAGAATTCTTTTACAGAATAAGAACACTAATTCAGAAGCCATTCCATTAGTACAAATTTGAATTTTCTTGAAATAATTTTCTCTTTAGGTTTCAGCAACTTGTTGTAACATTTTCCCGTAAATTTCTATTTTTATTAGTCGCCATTATCATTATTATATTTTATAATCTTTACAGAGACAATTCCTAAACCGACCATTAACCGACAAATAGGTAAGTCGATAAAAATTAAACCACATATCCTTAATCAATAAAATATTTGCAAGCTAGACGTCGTAAAGGTATTTTATAGCTGCAAGTGAACATTAAACCCAAATCCACTGATCCGGTTGCGTAAGACACACATAGGATGCCTGGGAATTCTTCTACTCGCTCATACCTATTTACTAGGAAGGTGCTTGTTGTACGTCATGTCAGATTACAACAGAAAATGAAATCTACAAGCAATACACCTTATCGAAAATACAAACTGAAATATAGATGCACAGAAAAACCAGAAAAATGAGACCAGCGCTGGGAATCGAACCCAGGTCCTCGCCATTCATTTCAGTTTGTATTTTCGATATGGGTTTTACGGGATGACCGTAATACATAGTAACAAAAATTTGGAATTGAAATAAAATATACAAAAAGATTCCGAAAACCAATCTCAATACACCTACCTCTATATGAGTATGAGGTTATTCTTAAATCTTCACAGGTATCATTTAGATTTTTGTGAAGAAAAGAAGGTTAAAATTTCACCAGTCTGCTTAGCATTCACTACGCTTGGTTAATTATACTTAATTAAAACCTCTGGACGCGCCACCGCTACACTAGCGCTATATTATGTTAAGCGTAGCCAGTTTATACTCACATTTCCACTATAGCATTTTCGTGCCTTAATTTTAAGTAGGCAAAGGAATCTGCTCTCATTCGGGCGAAAGGAGCAAAGTGAAAACTTGATCCTATGTTTGCTGCCTCCGGAGATTGCCCTGTACGGGGGAAGAATGGATCACTTTTGATGCCCCAAGGGAGACTTCCAAGACGACGTTACGTAGCTAAAGTCGGATGGTGCAGCTTCAAAAAGCTTCTTTGTTCACAATTGTGGTCAGACTTCCATTTTCGGAAACAAAATGTTCGTAATATACGAGTAAAATAAAATAAAATAAAAATAGCCTTTATTCGCTGATAATAAAATACATCATTATAGTTTGTTGACACCAGCCACATTCGTATCAGGTTGTCTCCAGGACATAGGCCTCCTCCAGCGGCTGCCATTCTCCTCTATCCGCGCTTCTCTTCTAAACTTCTTCAGGCAGGTCAGCCTCCCACCTCTTGTATTGCCTTCCTCTACTTTTTTGCCATCCCTAGGGTACCAACGTGTGACATCTCTAGTCCATTTTTCTCTCGCTTACCTTATCACATGGCCTGTCCATCGCCATTTCAGTCTTCTTATCTTACGAGAGACATCCGTAACCTTTTTGGCCTTTTTAATTTTGATCAGTCTCCATTTATCACTGAGTTTTATGTGTAACATACTCCTCTCCATTCCCTGTTGACAAACTTTTATTTTTTCGCTCAGTTTCTTTGTCAGACCCCAGGTTTGACACCCGTATGTGAGTACAGGTAAAATGCACAAGTTGTACACTTTACTCTTTTGTGCTATAGGGAAATCTTTATTATTCATTATGTTTTTGAGCGACCAATAGCGAGCCCAAGTGAATTCAGAGGAAAAATATACAAGTAGGTCATCATAAATATTTACTTTTTTTGGGTAAGGCTGTGCTGCAAAAAGCAGTAGGAGCCTTAGTGGTTTGAGCTATAGCCTCTCAGGTAGAGAATCGTGGGTTCAAACTCGGGCTCGCAACTCTGATTGTTCCGAAATTCACGTACGAAACTATATTCACATTTTACTGAGCTTTATGAGCTTTACGGTAAAGGATAATATCGTGTTTTGTGATGCCAGTCCCTTTGATACCCCGTGAACGCCTTGGGATAGTTTTTATCCCGGAAAAATGCATTGTAAAATTTGTAAATTGAACAGCTTGTAAACAATAACAACGTCTTTTCTAAACTGCTAAAAAATAAAAAAAACTAGAAACGTGATATTTATTTCCACCAAACAATTTATATTTGCCAAACAAAATAAGAGTTCGCTTTTAAAATAAACAAGATGAATAAAGCGCTTTTACTTTCACTTATATTCACTCGAATATATTTATTTTGCTTAGCAGAGTTTTAACGTTGCGAGTACCTATAATCATTCGAGTAGTAGGTATACGTTGCGATCCTTAAATTATCCATCACATTAGAAGTATTTTTAAAAGACAAATTTTTCAACTTTCGCAGACACACGATGTGACAATAAATACATATTCTCTTAATAATTTAAAAACAAATACTGCTTAACTACTTGGATATTTTACTCCTACATACAGTCAAATCCTGTCTTACATAAATCTTAGGATGAAAAAATATTTAAATAAAATAAATATCACGGGACAATTCACACCAATTGACCTAGTCCCAAAGTAAGCTTAGCAAAGCTTGTGTTATGGGTACTAAGCAACGGATAAACATACTTATATAGATAGATACATACTTAAATACATTGTCATATTAAACACCCAAGACCCGATAGAACAAACATTCGTATTTTTCATACAAATATCTGCCCCGACACGGGAATTTATATAAATGTATTTTCTTTCCTTCTTTCTTTCTTTCGATCTTCGAGTGAACTGTTCCTTGTGAGTTATCTGTGACATGATACGTTCTCTCTGAATGGGTGATCAGGTTATCCGTCCGTAATGTATGGATGAGAGGAGAAATGAATTCCGACTTCCATCTTCAATGGCAATAGATAAAATAAAGGGTGCTGATTTCATTTATCTGTTATGACTAACTGAACATTGTTGTTGTAAACGTAACAATAAGATACATACAATGAAATACAAGTTATTAACGTCGTAAAATCATAATCAATATTCTATAAGTAGTCTGCAAAAGGCTCTTTTTTCACTTTTTAGTTAACGACCTAGACTTTTTGTACAACCAGCGCTTTTGGAAAGACCAATTGTCAAGAAAAATGTGTCGCAAGAAACTGGGCCGAAGTTTTTTTTTTCAAAACAAAAATTATATTAAAACTCTTTGAACTAATCAACAAGCAAAACGAAACAAATTAGAAATAAATAGATTTATAAATTGAATTACCATAATACATTTTTGATATAGGTAGTTACATGTTACAAGCAAGGATGTACCTAGTGGTTCCCTAACTTAAATTTCTACCAATAATCATCATCAGTTTGCTGTCCACTGCTGGATATTGAACTCCACATACAATGGCACTCAATATTTAGTTCATTGTCATCATCATCATCAGCCGGAAGACGTCCACTGCTGAACAAAGGCCTTCCCCTTAGAACGCCACAATGAACGACAACTCGCCACTTGCATCCACCGTTGCTGCAACGAAAATTGCCAGTTACTAAATTTAGTTCTTCTTCTCCAATCCCTAACCGCGGCCGTACGGATATCAACCAATCAAATAAGTAGCTACATACTGCCTCAAATATTGTTATAAACATCATTTAATATTTAAGCAGTAAAAGTAAATATGTCCTTTTTGATTGATGCCAGAAGTTTTTCACGTCTCGCATGACGAATGCTCGATTACAGCGATGTCCAGAACAAATTGAGCAATTCCCTCTTAATTGGTCATTTCAGTGTTATTGGCTGTGGGAAATAGGCTAATCAATTCTTTCTCGCACATCTCACAGATAACACGTGGATGTATAGCCGGCCATTACCACCCTGAAACTGGGTTTTGCAGTACGGTTAGAATAATATGAGTAGTATACATTGCGAATACATCACTTCATACGTACTTAAGTAACCATGTAAGTCCCGCAATCTATACTTATCTAAATGTTTTTACATGTAATGTGAAAAATTGGCTTAAGTGTCAATTCACACGATGCCCGTAAATGGTAATGCCTACACCAGCTTGATTGTACCATAATATTACATTGCCACATGTCTTTAAGTATGATAAGTATCTTCATTTCACCATCATAATGTCAGCCGAAAGACGTCCACTGCTGGAAATTGGTAGGCCTCCCCAAGGTTCTCCACTCAGACCGGTCTTGTGCTTCCCGCATCCAATGCGATCCCGCGATCTTAACCAGGTTGTTGCTTAGATGTTTATGGCATTATGGCGAGTGCTTAGATGTTTGTGGCATTACAGTAGTTATGATATAAATGCTATTGACGACCGGATGGCCGAGTGGTTAGAGAACCTGACTACGAAGCTTAAGGTCCCGGGTTCGAATCCCGGCCGGGGCAGATATTTGTATGAATAATACGAATGTTTGTTCTCGGGTCTTGGATGTTTAATATGTATTTAAGTATGTATTTATCTATATAAGTATGTTTATCCGTTGCCTAGTGTCCATAGTACAAGCTTTGCTTAGTTTGGGACTAGGTCAATTGGTGTCAAGTGTCCCATGATATTTATTTATTATTTATTTATTTATTTACAGTGTGTAGAATTTATTGAAATTTGGTCTTGCTCAGAAATATTTTGACACCTTGGACGCTTACGATATATATCTGATGGCGACTGAACAGTCAGCAACAGAAGTGAATGAGCAGTTACGGTGCTCATAATGATCTACTCACGACTCTACTGTCAAGGTAATAAGAGACCACCCACCACAACCACCAGCACCACAACTGTTATATACTTCTGCTGCTGACTATAGACTATAAGAGGCTTTGACAAACGAGACAACGTTTAATGTTTACCTAGCAGGTATGAGGTATGGGAGAACAAACAATGCTAAATTGATACGGGTATGGATTCGCTGACTGTGCCCGGGAAGCCAGCACATACCTTACGTTTTGCGTTGCCTTTCCTTTTGTTGGAATTTAATATTTAACTCAACTTGCTGACGGCATTAGATTACTACATTGTCAACAGATAGATTTTTTATTTTAGTATAGACTCAAATAAAATATAAAATTAAAATCGATCCACAAATTGACGGAGAAATCGGCTGAACATACTTAAATAAAAACCGGCCAATCGCAAGTCTAGTTCGCGCAACAAAGGATCCGTATAGTCACAGCAAAAATGATAATTATACCTTTAAGCACAAGATTAAAAAAATCAAACTAAATACCTGTGTAAGTTCATGGAGTACAGCCCCTGACAGACAAATAACAAAGTTTAATTTTTTCCTAAAGACCGACTCGCGCTTGATCGGTTATTATTATTTTGATTTCATAATTTGCATTATGAATTTGTGTGGGAAAGGCATAGGATAGTTTTTATCCTGGAAAATCGCAAATTTCTCGCGGGATAACAATAAACGAATTCTTTGAAAATCGAATCGCGGGCAACAGCTCTGCTATTAAGTTTAAAACAATCATTAAAAAGACCGTATATAAATTAATTGTATGCGATGTGTGTTACTTCCAATCATACATAGGTACAGTCATTTGAATTGCTATGTCTCTCTAAGACGGAACCCTGAAAACTGCAACATTTCTACAACTTGTTCTATATTATTCTCCGAGTTCTGCATATTGTTACCCCTCGGGGGTGATAGAGTTAAGATTTATTGTGTATGTATGTCGCAACATACATTTACGTTTCCCACATAAGACGGTCGCAGGTCACAGATGTGGGGATATAAAATTGAGATTTTCAGAACGTATAATCTTATAAAGCCAAGTTAAACACTTCCAAATAGGTTACAAATATTTGTAAGTAGTACAAATTCAACTTACTAGCTAACACGTGGCTCTGCCTGCGTTAGAAATACATGAAAAATGGTTACGGCAACATTTTTAAAGCGCACCGTTTATTTGTACAACGCCGTCAAACTTACCTTGAAAAAAGAGCCACAAATTAGTTCTAAACTAAATATGAAATAGCCCATAACATGCCACATATTCAAGTACTAATTACTAAGTTTTTATTGTACCGAATAATATTATTATTCGGTTTTAAAAAAGTTTTAAAAATAAGTTCCATCCGTTATTTCAAACAGCTTTGTTCAGTGCATCTTTGCATCGTTATTCACTAATTAATCTGAATAATTCAACAGTTGGTGACAGTTGTAGCTGCCATGAAAGAATAAAATGTATTTATGAAGTAAATTGTTTAAGTTTTGGCTTGTCTGATGTGCAACTGTTATTTTCATCTGGCATTTAGTTTATACTAGGTATGTTGTAACGTAAAAATAGATAAAGTTAAATTAAGTATAAAATTATCTAATGTAAATTTCTTTATTTATCCAGTTAAAGTGGTTATTATTATTTTACAAGATAAATTAAGGTTTAAAGGCTTTATTCTGAGAGGAGGCCTGTGCCCAGCAGTGGGATGTGTATAGGCTGGGATGATGATGATGATGAAGATAAATTAAAACAAAATCCTCTTGTGATGTTAAGTAATTATACATAATGTTGTAGGTACGTGTTAGTTTGGCTTGTCTCTTTTCACAAACTACAAATTTACTTCGTATATGTCTATAGTGCACTGACATAAGTTGATAATGATGATGATTAATATTTTTGCAAGTGAGTTTTAATCTGCTTCCGCTGGTCGGATGGACTTGAAAATAGGAAAGTTTTCGGTTTGATGATACGCAATAATCTGCTATTCGTACCATGCTGCCATCGACAAATCTGCATTTATTTATTTATTAAAAACAAAATTCGCAATAAAAGCCCTGGTGGCCTAGTGGTTTGACCTATCGCCTCTTAAGCAGAGGGTCGTGGGTTCAAACCCCGGCTCGCACCTCTGAGTTTTTAATTTGAAATTTAGCACGAGCTTTACGGTGAAGGAAAACATCGTGAGGAAACCTGCACAAACCTGCTGGTGCGTGTGAAGTTCCCAATCCGCACTGGGCCCGCGTGGGAACCATGGCTCAAGCCCTCTTGTTCTGGGAGGAGGCCTGTGCCCAGCAGTGGGACGTATATAGGCTGGGAAGGAAGGAAGGAAGGAAAATTCGAACAGTAGGTATTTCAGCTGTAAGCCAAATCACTGGAAATATTATTTAAAATAATATATCTAAAAAGGTAATAATAAATACCTCACTTTTTCCTGAGTCAATACTAAGAGAAATTCAAACATGTGTGGCAGACTCCGGCCCTACAACTTGCAAAAAGGTCAGATTCGGGTATTGATTTAGTTACCATTTGTTTTATTTAATTTATTTTTGACTAGTTAAATCAAAACTAAAGTTAAGTTAAAGTTAAATTAGTTAGGTCTTATTAGTTAAATCAGCGCGGTGAAGCATTGTCTTCACCGCACACGCTGAGCCAGAAGCCGTTTACCACATAGCATGTATGTTCCTTCTACTTATATGTATGTTTTTATGGGCAATAAATGTTTTTCTTTCTTTATTTCTTTAAACAACATGTTTATATTAGATACTTAAATATCACAACAACAAACATTGTATTCGTAAACGTTGTATCTACTAAAATATACAAATAAAATATACTGGCAGCACAAAATTTGGCCCACTCTTCATACAAAATTACCGATTCTGCATAGATTTGAGGGCCAGCTTTTTTGCCACTCAGTATATTTTGGATTCCGTTTCCTATAAGACATGTTATAAAATTACCCGAGAAACAATATTTTAGTAGTAAACACGTGAAACCAAATACTATTGCTATAAGGGAATACTCAAGATCCTTTATATCAGCAAGATTTATTGACATGATTTGATAGACAATGTACAACATTGCCCTAAGGGGTATTGTGTTTGTGTTAGCAGAGTTGCGATTTGCTTCGAAATAGCCGTAAGACTTTTCACATATCTACTAGCAGTCTAGCAGTTTTTTTTCCGTATTTACTTACAAACTCGGAACTTTTCACGCTAAACGAGTAATAATGAATCTAATCACACAAACCCATCTATCACCACCACCACAGTACATCTAACATCTGGTAGCATGGTGTACAGTCAAGTGCAAAAATAAGTATCTATTCGAACCACTCAAAAATATGTTACTACGGCTTTATAGCGTCGGAATAAGAATCTGTGGTACTTATTCTTGAAACTTTGAATAAGTTCATATTTTTACGTTTGGTTGTATCTATTGTTGTGTTGCTTTGAATTGATATGGCAAAGTAACGCCTGATTCAATACTACTCTTAGTAGGTTTTAGTTATGTTACATGCATACAGATGCTACTTATATAGACATAATTATCGTTACTATTTACTCATAACTGTTGGTAGAAAATTTTATACATTTTTAAATAGAAACAAGTTCAAAAAATCGGGCACTGCCTTTTTGCAGCGTAACGTTTGACATCCTGTTTCATTTCGCAAACTCTTAATCTAGAAATATTTCTGGATTTATTTCAGGGCAATCGTGTCGTCGTGTGTCGTCAGTTTTATTAAATTCCTGAAATTTTTACTGTTTCAGAAATATTAAACAGTTGGAAAATGAAAAGTTGCGAAATGAAACAGGTTGCCAAACGTTATTCGCCGAAACATTAGTAAAACCATTAAGTACCTAGTTTAACGTTAATCAAAAATATTGCTGCAAGTAGAGAGTAAAATTAAGTTAATATTATTGTGTATGTGCAGGTAGGTTGATTTGTGAACTTACATACTCGTAATTATCTACCCGACTTTCGTTATAGTAAAATTAACCAATCAATATGAAATAAAAACGCCACATCAAATCGGTGTAGTAATAAAAACTTCAAGAAAAACGAGGACAGAAATGTCTCTCGGCTGTACCCAATTATTCAATATTAATTCAGCCAACTGGGGTCTAAAAAATTAATGGTGATTATTTCTTTGTTTGTAATAACGATATATCATTTGAATGCGCCCCCGCTGGCAAATAACTTGTTTTATTATTGTTGTCTACAATTCCTCCCTGTCATAAACTTCGGGACGAATGAAATACCCATCCAGTCGTAATATTATATTTTGTAAGAATAAATGCTCGTAACATATTTATCGCGTTTCATTTTGTTTCAACTCTCAAAATTGGGAAATGAAACACAAACTTCCTGTTTATTGTTGGTTTTATTCGTGAATAAATTACAATGTTGGGATGGTTTCGATGGATGAACGTACTATCAAAATAACTAAATCGTGCGTGACACGTGTTGAAGCATTACTGTAGGCACATTCTACGACTAATATAATTCGGCAAATAATAATAACTACTGTATTTACTGTTAAAAAATAATTATAATAATAAATGTGATAAGTCACGATATAGATTAGTTATGAGAGAGAATCGCGAGAGTATATAACACTTCGTTCTAAGAGTCAGGAATCAAGTGATTTGGTGTAGATTCGAGTGCAAAAATAACTAACTGTTCGAACCACTCTAAAATATGTTGCTACCTACGGCCTTATTGCGTCGGAATAAGAGTCTGTGGTACATATTTTTGAAACTTTGATTAAGTTCTTATTTTTACACTTAACTCTACATGTCTAAATGTTCTCAGAAATGCTATGGGGATAAAATTCTGATTGCTGGAACCTACTTTACCAGTAACACGGATTGCGAATTTTTTAGCCGTGCTAAAAATTTAAACCGGAACATTTAGGTTTAGTCACATACGATATCGCGTAGCAAGCAGTTATGTCGTAGCACGGTGCGTAGCAGTTGCTACGATTATTGTAACGAGTCGTAGCATAGTCACATGACGAGTACATCCATTGGCGGTGTGTAGAAATGAATGGAAAGTAGTGAAAGAAGCTATTAACTTGTAAATAATTTGTTTATCGCTTTCCCAAATCTATGCAATTTCCTAAAATCTATTTAAATGTTAACCAGTCACAAACCACCTGTGTGCCAAATTGAATATCCATACTGATTTTATTTATAATATTAGTATGGATTTAAATGTGGTAATTACAAAGTAGCTTGACACAATAAACGGAGAATTCAAAATGACGTTACACATTCTAATGTCACTCGAACATTACACGATGGCTTTAAGTGGTACACCTTTACCGTGAACCTCATCTCCTGGCTTATATATTTACCCCATAATGACGGGGGCGCGCCTGTGCCTATCAAGAACCTCATACAGTTCCTGGAAGAGGCAGTTTTTGTTAATGTTGGTCGTAAATGTTTCTGCTTTGCTATTCGGCCTTTTCCAAAAAATCACGAAGAAAAAATAAAGTAGAGATTTCAAAACTGCCATTTTTAATCATACTCGTATCTATTTTGTACAGTGGACGCTGTTATGCAATAGTGTGTCAACCCTGATTAATTCTGCAATACAATGTCAAACCTGAGAAAATAATTTTAACAGTTGACATTGTATTGCAATATGACAGTGGGTTGACTCAGTATTGCAAAACAACAGCGTGCGTGCGTGCGTGTGTGTGTCAGTGTATGTTACTCCTTCACGCTAAAACGGCTGGACGGATTTGGATTAAATTTGGTATGTAGACAGCTGAACATCTGGAATACTTAACATATAGGCTACTTTTTATCCCGATATTCCAACGGGATAGGGTTAAAATCTCGAAATAACAATCATTGAGCTTAGTCACAAAATTTGGTATAGTGGTTTTTAATGCAATGTCAATGAAAACCACGACGTAATTTTCGGGAATTCCCACGGGAATTTTGTGAAATCCCGGAATTTCAATTCAACTGCTGTATCTAATGATTTAGGCGTGCGAAGCCGCGGGTAAACCCTAGTAAATAATATCACGATGGCAGTGCGACATATAACACGCTACATAAAAAAAAATGAAGGACTTTGTATGATTGGTTTTTTGGAGTCTTTTTGTATTTTTTATTTCAACTCCAAATTTGTGACTTTTACGGGTATCCCGTGAAACCATATCGAAAATACAAACTGAGACATGGATGCACAGAAAACCAGAAAAAGAGACCAGCGCTGGGACCTGGGTTCGATTCCCAGCGCTGGTCTCTTTTTCTTGTTTTTCTGTGCATCCATGTCTCAGTTTGTATTTTCGATGGGGTGAAGGACTTTGTTCAGAACTTCTAGTAATGCCTCAGATAAATAGCATATTCCTTCCAGCAGCGCAGTACAACTCAATCTTGACAGCTTATGTTTATTTACACTGACAACCGGGATGTGACGTACGCGCCGGCAACACTGCTACTTGATTCACTGCCAGCATTCTTCAACAGCTACCTAAGTAATTTGTTAATAAAATATATATAGGATGTTAGGAATAAGGCTGTCTAAACAGAAAAAAACAAAAGGTGGGCTGTTTATTTGTAAATATCCTGTCTGTAATTATTTAAACTGCTTGTGCTTGTCGTGGATATTTAGACGCTAGAATTTATTTGCTCAAAATAGACTGATAAAATAATTATTAAGAATAAGTATTTAATTAAAACACGGGTACAGTTACCTTTTTATTACAGCAGACTAGTTATTTGTAAAATAATGTAAAAATCACTATCCATCCTTTGCTTAAAAACAGTCGGACAGACATTTTCACTATTTAACTTAGTAATGTCACGTTGGAGTATCAAGTAGGTAAAGTTTTGAATGAAAAGCATTCATTTAAAATAGATATACAAGATTTTAATTGTTTTTCTAATCTACTAGCCTTAATCCGCGGCTTCGCCCGCATTAGAAATAGCTTAATGCCGTCTTGACTGAACTGTCGTATATTATGACCGTGCAATTTTTGAAATACCGGGTGTGGCCTGTAATACGAGTATGAGCAAATAATTAAAACATAGATCATACTCCTCAAACTGAACAACATTAGTTCAGCGACTTTTAAAAATAATTAGTTTCTTAATTTTTATTACACTTTAAAGTTTATTCGAAGAAGCAATGTAAAGCAAAATGCTTTATGTTTGTTGCGTGTACTCGTAGGCGACGTTAGTTGGGTTCTAGGATGGCGTACATTGATAGCAGTATTTAATTTGTACGAAAAAAGGAAAATTCTAAGACTCCATTATTTTTAAAAGTCGCTGAACTAATTTGACGAGGTTTGTGAACAGTTTGACGAGGGCGATCTATGTATTAATATTTTGCTCGTATTACAGGCCCCACCCGGTATTTATTAGTTTTTCAGTTTACCACCGAAACTCTCGTAACCCCTAATTTCTATTGGGTAAAATAACTAAACCATATCAGCTATTTACAATAGATTCATGATTTGTAGTAATTAAGCTTATAGGCCAATTCACTAATCGTCACATTAACTGATCCTCCTTATACAATCAATATGATGTTATTAATACGTAATATTAATTACACTTAATACTGAAAGCTCGTCTAATATACCGGTGGAGCTCAATTTCCGTCAACATCATGATGTGGTATAATTAATTTATTGCTAACAGACAAATAATTACTAACAATTAACACATTTGAATAAAAATTGTGGTGTTCGTGTAATTATTTTCGGCGACATGAAAATCGACGTAACGAATTTCGATAAAGTTAATGATAGTCACCGCATCCCATCTCATAGTGACAAGGTTCTAGCAGGTGTTATTAATACAGCTCTCAAAATTTCCAATCCAAGTCCCGAATTTACACTGGACCCGCGTAGGAAATGCAGCTTAAGCACACAGCGCACGAGAGGTCTGTGTCCATCGGGTAGGTTATATGTATAGGCCAGGGATGGTGATGTTATTTCAAAATACAGACCCTTTACCTACAGAACAGGCTTTGCCTAGTGTAGAAGTCAGAGTAATTTATTGTAAAGTAGCAACATTTTTGAAAATAAATGGATTGAATTAAAAAATTAAACTTTAAACTAAAGTAGAATATCCGTTTTAAATTATTGCTATCAAAATTGTAGCTATGTTACAGTGAGCCAGCAATTTCACAAGAAAGTTGTCAAGCAAACAGATTTCTTGTTCAGTTTAACATTTAACTGAAAACTTGAGTAAACCGGTCCGGAGATAAATGAGATCGACGAAGTTTTAGGCAGAAACTGCTTACTATTTAAGGCTAAGTCCACTTTGACCACATTTAATTATAATTATATTTAGCATTAGAAATTTAAGATTAATTATAAGATTGACTAGTGCAAAATTATACATATTACTAATAATAATAATAATAATTAAACTCTTTATTCAGACAATTGCACAGTTCATGTTATTATTTACAAAATGTTATACCTATAATGTTAGCAATAATATTAAGGGATAACGTTCATCACCTACAATTAAATATCCACTATTGGTTATATATTGTTTGCCTGAAAGTTATATGCTATAATTTCATTTTCCCGAAGTTCGTATGCCCGAATGTTTACTAGATTTATTTGATAAACTTATTCGTATTTTCCCGAAAATTAGATGTCATAATGATACGAATGCAATACGTATTGTTTTCCATATTATTAAATGCAATAATATTATTTAATAGAATATTCGAACGCCATACTAAATAGTGTTTATTTTGATTATGATTGATTAAAATTGCTTTTTTTATTACTAATACATCTATTATCTTGTCCGGGCTGCTATAAAAAAATACCTTACTTCGAATACTAAGGTGGGAGCTACGGCTTAACTTTCTGAACCTAACCTATCCGAGTCGCTTCTGCTCCGAAGCGTCTTATGTGGGTAAAATTTACCTAATTCAAAGGCCTATTTGAGGTATGGGATTTATCAGTATACAGTGTCGATAGTCACCATTTACATGAATGGCAAATGACATTATGGCATGTGAACCTTATGGCTTACAATGATTATGAAAAATGAAATTATTCAAATTAATATTATAGGAAACAATGATTCTGTCATTTGATTAATATGGTAAACAAGGAGTATACTGCAAATGAATTTATAAGAAACAATATTATGGCGATTGAATATTATAGCACATGAAATTCGGGCAAATGAAATACGAGCAAGTAAAGGTATACCTCCACTATTACAATATAAATTAATTTTATCATTTTTTTATTAAATTTAGTTTTATACAATAAGTTTTTTCCGATTTGATTTGTAATTGGGTAATAATTTTATTTAATCTAAAATTGTTTAGTTTTATTCAATATGGTTTAATTGGTATAATTCGTAATGATTTCATATAATGCTAATGTGGTTTAATTTAAATTAATATTTAATTGGTGACCTGATGGACTAGTGGTTAGAGAACCTGACTACGAAGCTTGAGGTCCCGGGTTCGATTTCCGTATCGGGGCAAATTTGTATGAAAAATACGAATGTTTCGACACCTCCTACGTATACTGGTACAAGTGCATAATCATAAATTTACAGGAGAGCTGTTCAAAGGTTCCAAAACCCTAACTTTCTCATTTGATGATATAACTTTTCAAAATTTTGCATTGGTTCCAAAGAAAATATTTGCTTTCTACCTGTATTCATGGAATTTTGAAATTTCTTATAGTTTTTGAGAAAATTGCAGATACACTACTATACGCGTATTTTACATCTTGTAGTTGTGCGGTATACTGAGCTAATTACCACTTGCTCCAGTATACGGCGTAATGCGTAGATTACTGATCTAACGATATTTTTATATTGTATATGAATTTTTAGATGAAATACTTATATGGCTTGCAATGAACAATAAAACAGATGCTCTTTTACCTTCATCTATTGATTTATAAACGTTTTTATCACTTGCATCAATATACGCTAACATTAGCATGCCACTTGTACCAATATACCGCTAGTAATTTTTTAAACGTGCTATACAAAATACAGAAATATACCTTTATAAAAAACCTCACTTGAAATATAAATGGTTTTATTAAGAAAAGTAATTGTATTAAGTGCTTTAAATTAATGGAAGCACATTCAATGGATTCGTATTCCTGTTCAAATGTGTACTCATATTTTATTGTGAAAGGTTCTTCATGTGATACATATATCGCATCGCACCCATTTGTATCCACATAACGGTTTAGCTTTTTGTGCCTCTTCAGGGTTCCGTACCCAAAGGGTATAAACGGAAACCCTACTACTTTATACTACTTCGCTGTCCGTCCGTCTGTCACCAGGCTGTATCTCATGAACCATGATAGTTAGACAGTTGAAATTTTCACAGATTATGTATAACTGTAGTCGATATAATATATATATAACAAAAAATAGATCAGAATAAATATTTAAGGGGGCCCCATACAACAAATGTTTTTTTTTGCCATTTTTTTGCTAATCCTAATGAAGTTGTAAAGATGGTACGGAACCCTTCGTGCGCGAGTCTGATTGGCACTTTGCTTAAGACAAGCTTTGACATGAAATATTGAGTCAAAGTCAAAATATCCTTATTCAATTTAGATTGTAAGAAGCACTTATGAATGTCAAAAAATTTACCACCGGTTCGTAAAAACTTCTGTTGAGAAGAGTCTGGCAATAAACCTAGGTAAATTTTGTAAACAGATTTACAATCATATTTTAGTGATATCTATACATCACAAGTATTTAACACTACTACATATTTAAAACAGTTCTCAATTCGCTATTTGGAGTAAGCACTCGCCAATGCGGATCGGAATTATTTCCAAATTTCCCTATCCATGATATAATCATTAATTTTAATAATACGCCTTATATATTAATGTCTTCTTGACAATAGATTTAAATTTTGTGTCTGTTTCTGAGTCTTGGGAAACTTCTATAACTGCATACGGTTTACCCGTTTTCGCCATATACATAGCCAGGTACCATTTCTTAGGTGTGTATAAAAAAATGTGTATAGGGTGTTATTAAAACCCTGTACTATACTTTAAACCACATTAGGGCTACTAATTACTAATATGATCCAAGTAGAAAAATACTGTGATTGAAATGTGTGAAGAAGACTTTCTAATTTCGATGTTTTCCCACTTATATCGTATTAGTAATCAGTAGCCCTAATATGGGTTACAGTATAGTACAGGATTTTTTTTATCAACCTGTAGGTATATTGAAATTTACTGTTCTCATTGTAATTAAAGCATGCATGCCTTCGCCTTCTTTTTGGGGATGCTCAACTACCAAAATGCAATGTAATACTGCAATGTTATATTTCTAGCACGCGTACATGTAGGTATAGCCGAGGAAACTGAATCACGTACTGGTACTGGGTGGAACCGTTGTACTACCAATGTTATGTTGACATCCCATACATTTGCCAAAGAAATCATAGCGAAATAAATCACGAAAAGGTTTCACATTGGATTTAGTTTCCATGACTGTCTATGAGAAATACGGCTATTGTGGTCTTGCCAAACCAAAACATGTTTTTTTTTATATATACTATCAAATTATGTGCTCGTAGAACAGTTTAAACGGTCCGCACGCAGCGACGGCTAGCGCGTACACTGAGGCAACTGCCAGTTACACTCGACTTCCCCGCCCGCGACAATATCGTGCCGGTATAGTGGTGCATGTCGGTTGCCTCAGTATACGTTGTACCGATTAGCAAAACGGTGTTAGATGCATTCATATACGTCACTTTATTTCCAAAACTAATAGGAATATCCGTCCAAATTTTTTGTGGTAGGTAAATAAGGAAATATTAATCAAAAATTGCAAAAAACTAAAAATCAGAAATTTGTCACTTGTACCAGTATACGTAGGAGTGTATCGGTTTATTCTCGGGTCTTCTGAACACAGGACTGCCATGGCTCTTTCTGCGGGCAACTTATTAGTATTGCCATACAAAGAAGAAAAGCAGCCAAACTTATGGGCGCCCTGCCAAATAGCACAGATCTGGGTGGGCTTTAAGGTTCAGACCCTATACCACGAAGTGCAAAACTCAAACTTCGTATGTTGCCGTCCTGCAGACGCTTATGACATTTAATACGCGAGTGAAAGGGACGGTGCGATACGAACTCAGTATACTGCCCTCAAGCAAAAGGCGGTATCTAAAAAAAAAACAATTTTGAGATATATGCTATCTGGTGCAGAATGCCTGGTAAAAATGACGTAAAAGTATTTTTTTACCGCTTAATGCCTTAAATTTTGCTCGCATTTTACGAACTCTGATTATAACCTAAAATGTGTGTAATTAAAAAAATCTTACTATCCGGTATGAACATGACTCATTTTTATTGAGACACTTCTGAAAAAAGTGGTCTTGACTCGATTTATCGCCATATTTTGCGTCTCACTCTGACTAACTCAGCTTAGCAAGAGGCTGGTAAATGGCAAGGCTTGAATATTATGTAAATTCAATTGCAATACTGAGTTCAATAATTAAGTTGCATTTCAAATGCGTAAAACCGGGATATCTACATCTGCAAAGGTGCTTGCTACGTCGAAGTATAATTATAAAGTGACCTTTACCAATAAAAGGTCCTTCATATTTCTCCTCAAACTTTTTAGTAACTAGCTCAAAATTCCTAATAGCTGTTCTCAATCGTGTCAGTTTTTAAGCAAACTTTTGCACAATGCTCTTAACGACTATCGTATCTTAAATCAAGTTTCAACAAATATGGTGAATTTCATTTCCCGACTCGCAATAGAGCTGACTGCACAATATATCAGGGACGTGGGACTCGTTGCAGGCTGCACATTTTTACGTCCCGGTCTGCGTATCTGCTTAAATTATCCGTATTGTTCTTTGGACAAATGGGCCACGTAACTGGGATACGGATTTTATACAGTTTTGTTATGAACCTGGTGAGATTTAAGGTGATATACGCGGCAGTTTTGTTGAAGTTACTGCGGTAGTTCAGGATATAAAACAGTGGAGAATAGATAAAAAGGAATTAAAACTTATTGCTATATTTAAGCGTTTTACGACCAAAATATGACGAATTTTTGCTGCTCTTAAACCATACTTTTCTTTGTTCTAAGTTGCTTGTGTTATGTGTATCTCTTTGAAACTGAAAAAGTCACAATAGCGAGATCTCTCCAGGCAAATGTTAAATATAATCTGGGGACCGTCCAAAGGAAGAGCATTAAAAGTTGTATTTAAGCGTCTGAGTTGAGAAACATCTACAGCATAATGGACGATGTTGGAGTTTCTGTATTCACGCACTAGATGGCGTTAGGAGTCGCACCAAAAATAATACAAGTATTATTAGGTACTTACAAAATATTGTGAAGATTTCAGTACAAGTCATAAATACCAATTTATATACCAATTGAAGAAGAAGAGTCCGGCCAAGTTAACGTTTATTTATATTAAAAATGTCATTAGACTCGCTGTCTTTGAAGACAACAAGAAATAAATGATTATTAAAACAGTGAGTTAATGCTCTCATGTACATCATTTCCTATTGTTTTGGACACTACATAGCATGAGAAACGGCACTAAACTAGCCATCTGACAGGTATTAATTAACACTAAGGCCTTGTCCTGCGTGCATTATTCTATTCATAATAAGGGTTCATCTATGAAGCCTAATCCCTCTGCTAGCCTAGGTATTATAAACAAACCTACACCATAAATGATTATCTTAACTCGTGTAGGTACAGAAAGATAGAAATAAATCAAAACGCAGAAATAATACTAAATATTATAAACTAAATTAAAAACTATATTAAAAAGTAAAATATATCTAAAAAAGGCCCCTGCAGCATTGTGCCAGAATAGTACAGAATAGTGTAAGGCATTATATTTAGTGCAAATTTTTCAACAAATTACTTGTTTTAAAAAAAGCTTTTTACTGGCTGTAGTTTTTGTTATATTTAGACGCAACCTGTATGCGTGCTATTTAATCAAGAATATTTTGTATTGTGTTGTATCTTTTAGTCAAAATAACACTAAAATGTGTGTTATTTGATGGATAGCTATTAATTAAGTATTTTTTATTCAGTTTTTTTCTTAGCGTCTTTCTCTTGCCGAGCTGTGAAGTGTGTAGTCACAAAATACTTAATTTTATTTTTTGCATATGTTTTCCTCGCAATATGATGAAAATCATTGTGTGTATTACGGGCAGTAAGGGGATTACAAACTCGAATCATGAAAAGCCCTCCGCCCCTTTCTTACGGCCCTTATTGCACAATGTACTATTATTTCCATAAATACGAACACTATAAAACGTTAAAAAGCTTTGACGCTTGTGTTTAAGTAAAAACTTGATTTAAATGTTTCACTTAGAAAAATATCGCAAATAAAATTGTTGACTCGTGTCATGGATAAGACAACATCGGAGATGTATTGATCCCTAAACTTCAAGGTTAAAGTGTTTTCAAAGTTTTACTCCTTTGTTTTTAGATACAAAGTATCAATACCCTGAACTTGCTAAGCTGGAATGAAACTAAAGCTATTTACACACAAATATTATCCAGTGAATGTAAGAGTCCTTTTCCAAGTCAGGGACATATGAACAAACAAATAATCTTGTGCAAAACTCCCTTGTTGAAATTCCAGTCGCATGCAATAAGGTTGTGAAAAAATGGCGCAAACAGAAAGTTTCCTGGGGCGATTCAGTTTATTCTGCGTGCTTACTTAGGGTAGGAAATATTGAAAAGTTTTTTACGGCTCGACTGGTTGTCACGTCCACGTCATCCCTTAGATACTCACACATCATATTGGATTTCTGCGATTATTTCTAACGTTTTCCCACTGAGTACTTAGTTATGTTATATGTAGGTACCACCAATGATGACGTCACATTAGTTTATTTTCTGAATCTGATTTAGTAGTATAAGTTAAAATACGCTCCAATGGTGTAACCCAGTATTTTTCATCCTGTGGGTCGCGAAAACTCTTTAGGGGGGTCGCGAAGCCCCTATTAGTTAGTTGCTAGGAAAACTACTTCAGTAAAAAAAACAATAAGCTTAAAAATATTATTAAGAAAATGTTAACTAATAATATTGGCACAAAATAAAATATATGAAAAAAAAGCAACGGCGAAATATTTCTTCATACTAAAGGGGTCGTGTCATGAAAAATGTTGAAAAACACTGGTGTAACCATTTATAGTGTGATCCGTGTGACCGAGGTAAATAACTGTTGATAGCATATCAGCAGAACTGCTACGAGTATATAATATGTCCCACTGCTAAACAAATACCTCCCCTTTCCTCCGCCACTCTTCCCTATAGTGAAATGCCTGCCAATCGAACTGAAATGCGCTAAGGTCGTCCCGCCATCTCCTCTTGGGTCTGCTTCTGCTCTTTTGGGCATCCCTTGGAACCCATTCGGTAACGAGTGCCCGTCTTTCCGAGTCGCCCAGAAATCAAGAAACAGAATTCAAGATTGTTAATACAGAGTTTTTTCCAAATAATTCAACTAGAGGGAATCATTACCTAGCAACATCTGCTCTGCGTTAATATTTAAAGGCCAAGGGACCGAGTCCGCTCCGTGTAGTCGGCAGAGAACGTAAATCGTAACGACCCATATTTTACTAAACGTCAGGCCACCCGTGAAATCGTTTGCCAAATTGTTGAGAGTTTAATCAAAGCTTACATTCAATGAGTCCGCACTAACATTAAATAAATACCAAAGTTTGTTCGTTGACGATCTTGTGGTGAACTCTAGATATTTTTTTACTTAACTGCCCGAAGTAAGGTTATGTTTATCGATCCTATGTATGTATTTTATGTACTTATATTTTTGGTCCTCTCTGTAGCCTCAATGACAGGACGGATCTCAATATACGGTGAGATTGCCAATTCCGTTATGTGTATTTTTGCACATAATTGATTTTGACACATATGGCTTTTAAATTAAATGGCAAAATCCATAAATCAAAAAAATGCACATAACGGAATTGGCAATCTCACCGATTAGATATGTCGTAAGTGTCAGAGTAATAAAAAGTACTTGTACAATATTTTAATAATTCTGACGTACCTAAGCAAAAATATGTGGGAATAAAAAAAATAGTGTAACAATATAGGTAACTATCAAATGAAAGTTTTTCAAATATTTACCTACCACTAGCCGTTACCCGCGACTCCGTCCGCGTAGAATTCGTTTATCGCAATCCCGCGGGAACTGTGCAGTGTTTCGGGATAAAAACTACCCTATGTCCTTCTCCGGGACTCAACCTACTACATCTACTACCCTACTACATCTCATCTCACTACTTATTTCATCTAAATCGAAGTAACAAACAAACAGACTTACAAAGTTTCGTATTTATAATAATAATGGAATTAGTGGGATATTTACAGAAATAACAAAAAAGTACCTACATGAGATAAAAAGTAAAAACAAAACTACCTTCAAAAACTTTTAATAAAAACTAGAAAGGAAAAAACAGTCCTGTAGTCTAGAACTCTGCTAAGTAACTTAAAGTTCAACACTCGGGACACATTACTGAGAATTTTTGAGCCGACCACGATTTTGAATGGGACTTGTTTCTTTCTTCCAAATTCAAGTTTCTGGTATAGGTCGAATTACCAGTCCCCTGCATAATATGTCAAAACCAAGAGCACTCAATCCGCCAAAAACTGGACTGGACAACTAGACGCAGCTTTTGCTCCAAACCACCTAAACAACGAGTTGCAGAGAGTTGCGTTTCATCTTTGCAAATAAATGGATAGTTTCGTTCGAGCCTAGTCCGGATTACCTAGGCGCGGCGGTAAACCGCTGCGGCGTGGTTTCATTAGTACTAGCACTTGTCTATGCTTAGGTATATGCCCTGATAAGGGATTGTGAGGTTAGCGGAACATGAGTGTGGATGATTATATAATCTTATTAGTACAACGGTGGTTAACGTCGGGGTTCTTCCTCAGGGATTGTATGAGCTGCAGTTTATAGTAAATCGGGTATTTGCCATTAGTGTATAACTGGGTTCTGTTTATTTGCTATCTTAGCAAAGTGCCTTCTCTGGCTATATACGTAATGAAAATGCAGTTCCGAATCTTAGTATCCCTTTTTTTGATTTGCAATTATTTATTAATTCCGCATAATATTTTTCTCGAAATCACGTGCTATTCACGAATATTTTAGCTGTTTACCGAGAATGGTAGGTATCGAAATAGCAAAGGCAGAGACGTAGTTCTTTGATATTGTCCTCAGCAAAGTATAGCCTGAATGAATCCATTATATGCACATATAATAATTTTAGACGACCAGATGGCCTAGTGTTTAGAGAACCTGACTACGAAGCTTGAGGTCCCGGGTTCGATTCCCGTGTCGGGGCAAATATTTGTATGAAAAATACGAATGTTTTTTCTCGGGTCTTGGGTGTTTAATATGTATTTAAGTATGTATCTATCTATTATAATTATATTTACCAGGTGCTTAGTACCCATAACACAAGCTTTGCTAAGCTTACTTTGGGACTAGGTCAATTGGTGTGAATTGTCCCGTGATATATATGTCGGCGGCCGATCGTAAAATCCGCCAGATCACGAAATTCCTAGGCATATCGTGAAATGCCGCCATTTCATGAATTGGCTAAGGGACAACCGCCATATCGTTCAAAACTCACTGTTTAGCGATTTGCCTAGTGACGTTTAGGCAGATCATGAAATTCCTAGGCATATCATGAAGCGCCGCCATTTCATGATTTGGCCAGTTTAGGCAGATCATGAAATTCCTAGGCGTATCATGAAACGCCGCCATATCGGTTCTGGCACTTCGCCGGCCGCTGCCGCGGCACGCTCGCTGCGCTCGCTCGGCTCGTGCGTCGTGATCACAATTAATACTAACCACTCCTCGCTTCGCTCGTCGTACCTAAATTTTTCTATATAAATAAATAACAACTAGTGAATACTTTATTTATCAACAAAATACTAACCTCTAAAATACGGGCAGACGTGCATGGTTTTTTCACATTGTGCACAGAATCCGTTTGATTCACATAAAAAGAACGGAGCTGATGTTCAAAAGCTTCTTTTGCACTTCTATTTTGAATTCAATCACTATTTTCAGTTTAAAGATCATTTTGTTGCGACGCCGACATTTTTCACGCGCTAAACAAACACGGCCGGTCAGCTGGTCACGGCCGCCATTGCATACGCAGCGCCACCAGTGGCCAAAAAAGAAACTATTTTACGATGTGCCGGTATAGAGCTAGGAATATCGACGAATGCGTTGCTCTAATCGATCTGCCGTATTATTTCTCAGGCACATCGTGATATGCCTGGCCAACGTTTAGGCATATCATGAAATGGCGGCGTTTCACGATATGCCTAGGAATTTCGTGATCTGGCGGATTTTACGATCGGCCGCCGACATATACACGTGATATATAATTATTAAAATACCAACTTACCTACGTAAATTTACCTTGTTACAGGTTAGCCATGCACCACCTCCTTGGCATCACACTCATCACCACCGCAGTACCGGCCGCATACTCCCAGGAAAATCGAGAGCACCAGGGACCTCCAACTCCTCAGCAATGTGGAGGCCGATTAAAAGGCCCAGTGGGGGTGATTCACACCCCCAACTTCCCTAACGCATTCAACGTCCCTATCAAGTGCAAATGGATAATCGAACACGAAATAGAAAACGGGACTATATCGATATATTTCACGCAGCAGTACACCACTACGGGCCTAACGTTTACGGAGTACTTGTACTACGACGAAACGTATAAGTTGGGGGAACGACGCGCTCTCACAGTCACCGAAGAAAATATCACCAGGGTTAAATGGCTCCAGGTACGTCAATGGAATATTTTTTAGCCTTCGACTGCACTTTTGGTTTAGGTTTTGGCCAGTTTTAGCGTTAATTCAAAACATCAGAAAATCGGCGAAATAATTTTTGAAAAATTTGTTTTTTTTCAGGCCATTTAGCCCATAATAAGTATATAATACACTAATAAATTTATTTAAAATTAACGGTAATAAAAAGTAGAGATATGATATCAGTGTCAGCATTACAATTAATAACTGAAATACAAACAAATAATCGGATTCGGTTCCAGATTTAATAACTTAAGTCGGACCAACCTCCTGGAGGTGAAATGTGCTTAATTCTATGGTAGGAATATTATTCAACGTGCCGCTTATGTGCGGAAGGGTTTGTCAAAAAGTTAATTTCCAGGTTTTATTACACACGTTATGGGAATCGTTTATGCTATGTTGGTTCCCATAATAAATTGTCATCACGAAAATTATTATGCATTAGATTATGCTTGTTTGTGCCTTTTTGAGAACTTAGTGTTTCGAGACGTATAATCGGTCCGAAAGGAAGACCAGCGCCGTTCGCACGGGCGGTATTATGCTGATTTGGGACCATTTCGTGACCGTGATAAGTCGTTTTTTTAGTTTAATTCTATACTTTTAAAATTTTGTTTGTCACGAATAAATGTTTTTTCTTTCTTTCTTTCTTGCTTTCTATAAAATTATTAGCCTTTACCCGCGACTTCGCTCGCGTAAAACATTAGGCAGTTGTATTGAAATTCCGTGATTTTTACTAAATTCCTAAAACTTAAACTTAACAGAGAAGGAATTAAGTATACCTAGTTTCAAAAAAGCATTGACAGATTTTTTAACCGACAAGGCATATTTCTCTTTTAATGAATATCTACTAGATTAATATAGACTAGATATTGTTATCAAAATTTTACACTGATTATTATTAGTATTCAATGTAAAATTATTTATATAACATTAATGTAATATTTATTTTAATTTAAGAGTTTCCTAATTTTTTTTATTGTATAATTATTTAAATTCATACTTATGTAAAAAAATTGTATGCTAAAAAGTTCCTATATTCAATTTAATAATTGTACAGTCAAGGGCAAAGATATCGACACGGCCAAAGTTACAAAAATATGTATACACGACTTTATGCACTTAACATTAAGGCCGTGTATACATATTTTTGCAACTTGGCCGAGTCGATATCTTAGTCCTTGACTGTATAAAGAAACTCATGTTTGACAAATAAATTATATTTATCTTTAAATCGTGGTCTTCATTTAAGTTATATGAAGATTCATGCAACATTTCATGACTCTAGATTTCGCGGTTTAGATTTTGGGATTTTACATGGACCCCGTGGCAATATCGGGATACAAAGTAACCTATTATATTATTTTAGACGTCCGGCTATATACTAAAAAAAAAAAAAATCAGTCTAACAGTTTTAGCGTGCATGAAGGAGTAACAAACACACAAGTAATCACACTTACATGCACGCAAATACTTAGAAACTTTCGCATGTATAACATTAGTAGTATTAAAAATTGTATTTTGTATGTTTAAATTAGAAACGTAAAATCTCTATATCCTTAATTGCAAAGTGACCATGTACTTGGCAAACAATTCAATATTTATGTAAGTATGCATTTTATAAAAAAAAACTTAACATCAATCTCACCAATACCGGTAGGATATAGTAGACAAAATCCGGTAGGGTCGGTCATGTTCATGTCTCCCGAATCACCCTTTATATGTGATATAATCACAGCAGAATAAGAATAAGTGACGTAAAATAATTCAATGTTTATGTACGCGAATATAAAAAGCCGTTCAACCCAAGGTTCTTATGTAAACATGTTATGGCATATGTAATGTTTGTAAATATGAATAGCTACTTACATTTAATAACATTCCATCTCAACAAGCAACGAGAGAAGGCATTGATCTTTATTACGCTACGGGAAAACGTCGGCATCTTGGAGTTAAAGGCTTGACGTGGAAGCAGGGTTAATAAAGTACCACATTAGCGTAATTTTTCACCGTAACGAGTTTGTCGTTGACTGTACATCCCGCAATGAGAATATATGCATTTAATATATTATTTGTGTCCTTTTTATGACTGTAGTAAATAAAAACAAAAAACAATCTGTCATGATCATGAGATGATCTATCATGAGGTCTTAGTTCTCTGGAGGTGAGACGTAATTACGGGCTCATGACCAGCGTGTGTCGAATATTGCGTGGAGACTGACTGCCCCGAGTTGGTAACGCAACTAGTGCGCCTACTCGCGCCTCCAGTGTCCCAATCCCGGTTCAATTTTCGCCCTCGCAACCGTGACCTGCTGGCAGTTCCTAAAGCTCTCACAGTGTCACACAAGAACTCACCTCTTATTCGAGCTCTATCGAATCTTAATACGCTTCTCGCATCGGCGCCAGATTGTGATATCTTTGCTAGTAGCTGGAAGAATTTATGTAGCGAGTGTATGAGGTTCTGTGAGGCGAAGGATGACCGTCCGTCTTCACTAAATTGTTTGTAAATGTTAATTCTGTTATCTTTTGTGCCATGTGTCATGTGTTGTGCTTGTTAATATTTTATGAATTTCACAGTGCTTTGGCTTGTCTGTAATGCTGTGTAATTATTTCATTAAATAAATAAATAAATGATGATCGCTAAACGTAACTGAGCTATAGAGTATGGAGCTAGTCAAATCGGTTTTACTGGTATGGTCTTATAAAGCACTCAAGCCTAACAATGTGATATGGAGAAGAAAGGGATACGTCAATCTTTGAAAGAAAAGGTCTTTTGACTCTGTCCACACCGCTGACGAAGGTGCGACAACATACATTGACTGAAATAAACCCGGAAAAGACACATTGAGGAATGAGTTTTGGAAAGGCGTTTAAAACGTAGCGACCGCTGAATTTGTATTTTTTTTAGCCCGCTAAAGTGTCCCACTAATATTACTTATAATGTAATATTAATCGGACTACGCGTTAGAGTATCTTGTATCGTTAACGCATCGAAATGAAATATTAATGACATCGTTAAAGTTATTTTTATCACTTTACATTTACATTAATCCCAATATAGGTGAAAAATTTAAGCACGTTTGTTGCATCCGTGTATCTACATAATTCGACGTTCTATATTGAAAAAAAAAATTCTAAAAATGACTAGTCTTATATCAATTCTGATTACGAGGTACATACAATACAAGAGGTCTTTTACTTAAGTTTTTCACTTATGGTACCTAACTACTTTACCAATTTTTATAGTTTGAAGTACATAATTATTGTCCATTATCTCACGATTTGCACAACTGCGTGTACTTTAGTGGCGTAAATTAAAATGTCCAGCAATTTAGGTATGTATTTATTTACTATAAAATCAAAACACAACGAGTTACATAACAGGTTTAAATCCTAAAGAGATGGCATGGTTGCTAAACAAGTACCTATTTCCATTTATAACAAAAATATAACAGACTATAAGGATAAATAAACTATAAGCAGAGTACCATAACTCATCATGTTAACGATTAATAACTTAAGAGTCGAAATCAACACTAAGATTCCAAATAAGCCCTTTCAAAAGATCACTTCTTGACTTAAGCCCGTACAGGACAGGTTATAATAATTTTCATAGTGCACGAGCGTCCGCAATTTCCTTGGTATAAATTGTTCCCCGCACCAAGTTGGTTCTGCAATATTTTTCCATGCATTTATAATGCAAAACTATGAAATATGATATTGTATGCCGGGAACTACGAGTAGGCAACAAAATTCTTTATAATGTAAAATTATTCCAGTGTCTTTTATAAAATTAATGCATCTTTTAGTACTTATTCAAGTTCAGAAAGAATTTCAGCTAGCAATTAAACTGAATTATCCAACACATGTCTATGTATTTTGTATGTAATAATTTCATGATAGAAAAAACTGGCCAAGAGCGTGTCGAACACGCCCAGGATAGGGTTCCGTAGCCATTACGAAAAAATCAAATAATATTTTTCTAAGGATTTCGTATTGTGTACTGAATCTTCCAAGTTAAGGTATATTTTATATCTTAGGCTGCTATTTACTCTTAAAGTACTAATAATTCTCAAGCAATCTTTAAATTTGATTTGATTTAACTAAAATTCCGATTTTTTTCAAATTTTGACCCAACAAAATTTTACTCGAAATGAAAATTTGCACTTTTTGAATATTTCGCAAAAAGATTGAATAGAAAAATTGTCTTAGCAACCCCCAATGGTTTCAAAAGACCTATCCAACGATACTCCACAATATAGGGTTAGTCGAGAAAAAAAAACACCTCCACTTTACGTCTATGGGAGGTACCCTAAAAATTTTTTTTTTACTTTTTTTATTGTACCAATTTGTCGGCGTGACTGATATGTATATTCATGTCAAATTACAGCTTTCTAGTACTAACGGTCTCTGAGCTTACCCGCTGACAGACAGACGGACAGACATGGCAAAACTATAAGGGTTCCTAGTTGACTATGGAACCCTAAAAAGGCAGTTATTTTACCATGTTTAAAGCAAAATAAACTTGAGCGAGCAAAGAAATTCTTTTACTTCATTGATATGTACCTCCGTAAAGTAACGTCTGATTCAATAAATTATTCAAAATAAACTTATTAATAGGTACCTAAGTAATTATACCTAGTCCCAAACTAGGCAAAGCCAGTACTACTTATATGTGTATACCTAAAAACATCCAAGTCTCGAGAACAAAAATTCTTACAAATATCTGCCCCGACCAGGGACCAGACCCGGGATCATAAGTTTATAGTCAGGTTCTCTAATTGCTAGGCTAAAATTTGGGAGCGCCAAAGTTCGCATACTCTTCGCTAGTCATACCGTAATTTTTGTCCGAATCATCGTTTGTCATAATTTTTTTCCCACTGAAACCTAAAATTTATCTGATTATTTCCTATAGAAAACTATAGGTTAGGTTAGGTTTATTTTATGACAATTCTGAACAATTATTGGATTTAGAAAAAAAAAGAGTTATGACAAACGATCGTTCTGACAAACATTACATTCGGACTTCCAATAAGTATGCGAGCCGATGTGGACCCCTAAAATTTAACTCACATTTTGGAAGTTTTTAATCAGCCTGACCTTATTTTAATGTTATTTGTTAGGAAAACCAAACGACGAAAGCAAATTCTATGCATTAGAAATATTCTAAAATTTAATGTACGGTAGCTATGGAATAAATACGTCTTTCTGACAATTACCACCATAGTACTCGTAATATTTTGATCTTCATACTCAACAATTATTAACGTATTATTGACGTATCTAAATAAGGCGTTAAATTATGAAGGACAGTTGTTACCTAAACAAATTGTGTTATGTTATAATTATAAACTAATTTGAACTCAGAAAGCTCGCAGTAATTAGTCGCGCAGAAACGATGCTTTTTACTTGAGTTTTAGGTCGCAACACGTTTTCCGGAGCTAGGAGAAAATTGAAAATTTTAATTCAAATCGTTGAAAGTCTGTTGTCGAATACCCTTCCGAACAGCTAGCATACTAGGTATTTCACGTTTGTCTACTCATTTGATCCAGCATTTTTTCTCATTGGACTTGTTATTTTCAATCTCAGTTTTGCAGTAGTTGTAGTGTTGTATTTGCTCGCTAATTCAATTTGCGGTCGGCGGGATGACAGTAAATAAACTTGATTTGGAATTGAATATAAAAAATACAAAAGATTCCAAAAAACCAATCTACTCAGTAGTATTAATAACTACTCAGTAGTGACAAATGTAACCAGATCAAATTAAACTAACACTTAAGGATACGGATGGCAGTCTGCAGTGTTTAAAGTGTTAATAGATAAAGCTTTCATAAAAAATACGTGACTTTACGTTTTGACTCTTCATTGAAAAATGCTGGAACACATCGCAGACAAAAGTGACAAGTACATGCCCGAACAGGATATTGAAGAAAATCTCCTTTATAAATTGAACAATGCAATTCGACGGAAGCATTGAATCCTTTTCAATAAAGGGGCTCCTCAGCGGGAAAACAAGGCTATTACAGAAATAATTGAGAAATGCACAGAGCAATGGTAATTTCCCGCAACGAGGGCGTTCCCGGGAAAGGGAAATTTACCCGGAAGCGGGGTCAGCGGCACATCGGCCGAACGGGATATTAATGTCGAAATATGGGCTTCGAGCACTTTTACGGTTTGAATGGTATGGCGGGTTAAAGTATCTTTTCTGTAAATTTAACTGGCATTAACATTGCCTAGCTGCTCACTTCCTCTATTTCTTCCCATAGCTATCGGAAATCTTTATAAATAGCTTAGAGCAGGGGTGGCCAATCGACCGGTCAAGGCAAGGCGTCCCGGTGGCAAAGCAAAAAATATAAATACGTAGAACAGACTGCGCAACGTCAGTAAACAGTTGATCTTGGGTCTATCTAATCTAGGTCTATCAAGTCGGCCACCCCTGGTTTAGAGCGTATACGGTTTATCTTTCCATTATATTCTTACGCCGTCTATCTAGCTACGTCACGTCACGATGTGGAGGCAGTCACAAGGCTCAATTGCAAATACGTACCGTCGTGGAAACTGAATCGGTATGCAACCTATGTGCAGGTACCACGTTGACATTCTATACATCTGCCAAAGAAATCTTAGTGAAATTGATTATGAAATGGTTTCCTCAACTGTATTAAATATAACCAACAATAAGTTGGAAAACCCCCGAATTTGTCACTTCAAAGTTCAATATGTCAAAAACGGCTAAACCGATTTTGATGAAACATGTCTAAGAACCATCGCTAGAAAACCTGATTTCAAATTTAAAAAAACGCATTCAAATCGGATGACCCGTTTTAGAACTACGGTGCCACAGACAGACACACAGACACAGCGGTCAAACTTATAACACCCCTCTTTTTGCGTCGGAGGTTAAAAATACAAAATCTAAATACTCTTCACACCCTGTCTCGTCTCCTCGCGTCTTCGCGTTCTCGTGTACCTCTCGTAAGGATTGCGACTTGTGAAAAGAGAATTGAAAATAAAAGCCCAAATACAAAAACAAAATAGTTTATAAAAAAAAAAGTTCGTCATACTACAATTTTCCGACGTCTACTAATCCATTTTCCAGAACACGTAGTTTACACAATTTTAAAACGAACACAGGAACTGAAATTGGTTATTCAAGCGACCAAACCGAGGTTCATATTTAACTAACTGACGCCGAAAGCTATCGTCGAATCATTCTAAATTGCCATCTTGTTAGTCTGCCTGCACACAACTGCATTCAATTGCAAAGCGCGTCCACCAGTCGATATTTCGTGTACAGTAAATATTTGACTTCTGAAAGCCGGGTTTTCACGCCCCGTCGTTTTTCAATGGCGTGGCATGGTTTGGTGAGCACCGAACATTCTGTGTCTGGCACTAATAGATAGAATTGGGAAGGACTTCGAAAACTTGCTTTGAACAAAACTGACTGCCGCACGTTCGGACATTTTGATTTGATTTGACTGAGTGTTTTGCTCAGCTACCACGGCTGTTGAACTGAAAAATAAGTTTATAGGTACACTCCTCTAAACGATCTATAATATTGTTCAGTGTATGAGGGTTCATACTTGCACCCGCCAAGCTTCCTTTATAGCGCAAAAGAGTGACGTAGCTTTACTGAAAGGAATACCCTAATTAACTTTCTTGTACGTTACTAAGAGCTAGAAACAAGACGGGGGAGTTTGAAGTAAAAGGGCCTAAGTGCGCAATTAGGATTATAGAGCGCTACATAATGGAGTGCAAATAAACGTAGCAACATTTTTTTTAGTTAATGTACGTTTTTTACCATTTTTATCCTAATCTACAGTAGTACTAAAGTAGTATTTTAACACTTTTTGTTACAAAAAAAACTTAGAGATGTCCAAAATAATCCATAAAAATTGGTTTAACACCTCGACTTGAAGTAATGAAAAAAAAGTTGCCGCGTTGAAATATTTCTGCCAAACAAAACAAAAGTTAATCAAGTATTTTTGGATCATAAAAATGGCGTAAAAACACATACTTAAATGCAATTAGATAGTAACCACCGATCGCCCGTGCCCCTGCTCACAACTATACTAAACAGTTTAGTATAGTTGTGAGCAGGGGCGCGGGCGATCGGTGGCGTCGCGCAAATGACTCATGTAAGCCGACGCCGCGAAGCGCACGCTTGATCGGTGCGCTGTGAGTTTCTGCGCGTTGCTTTGTCATCATAATTACCTTTATTGCATACGGCCTACGGTTGAACATAGGCCTCCTCTCAAAATGAGAAGGCTTGGGCTGTAGTTCCCACACAGACGTAGTGCGGATTGGGAACGTCTGTGCTTCGCCGTGTATGTAAACGTCGTGGTTCATTTAAAATGTCATTTTGCACATACATTTCAAAAAACTCAGAGGTGCGAGCCAAGGCTCGAACCCACGACCCTCTGCTTCAGAAGGTAATAGGTTAAACCGCTAGACCACTACACGGCTTACCCCCTGTTTCACCATCCATTGATCAAATTTATTTGACGGATAAATGTGATGCTGTCTGTTTGTTTTGTTCGAATAGACGGAGGCGGCATCACATTTATCCGTCAAATAAAATTAATCAATGGGTGGTGAAACAACCCCTTATAGTTGACTTTGACTTAACTTGACTTTGACTTTAAAAATGAAAAAGTTAGTTTCCACATTCCGTCTTGAAATCATAAGCACTTACTTAAGTTCACTCTCTATTGAGTACAAATAATGGCGGACGGTATCGTGTGTCTATTAGAAAAGTTTTCTCCAATATTATACATTCCATCAGCATTTTGCGAAGCGCTCTTTTTGCCTCAGTTAGGGCTCGTGGTCCCGTAAAACGTGACGGGAATCTCAATCGGCTCTTACGATAATAATAAGATATTTTTTAACTTCCACTGACAAGTTCTCTAATAAATATCGATACTGAGTTACTTTTTAGGGCTCTGTCAAAAGGAATCCTAACACAGGATGATACCGGAAACGTGATCAGAATCAACACTACATGATATTTTACGTTCTATAAATAAACAAGTCGTCTGCTATTTTCGTTGCGACTTTTTATCTCTTCTTCTTCAATAAATTAATTACGTATTTACTTATACCTAGTGCCCTGCACGAAGTCAAAATTATACATTAATGACATTGTAATAAGAACCACGGTGCGCGTCATCGTGAATGACTCTACCTACGTGAAACAATATCATTTTACTAAATACTTAATTGTCTTTTTTTACGTGTTACTCTACTTACTGTAGGTGTAAATATTAGTTGGCGATGTTTAATTTAAGTTTTAATTCATCTTTATTATTTATATTGTATGGTTTTTTTTTTTCAAATAAACATTAAATATTAATCTACAATATCTCGATGAAAATATGAACAACTTTATTTATATAAGGAGAAAAAAGAACACACAGCGTGACTAGTGTAGTGTGTGTGTGTGTGCTACTGCACGCGTGTTCGGTTGTGACGGATATGTACTCTATACGTATGCTGCTACTGCCTTGTTATAAGCACACTCATTTGGTATCCATATAAGATCAGTGATCAAAAGAAACAAATACGGAAGTAGGAAAGTAGGTAGGAGTGACGGAGTGACTTTCTAATCACAGTTCACAACTAGGTAGCTAAGTATAAATAGTCAAGAGATGTCTCTTCGTTCCATTCTCCATACAAACGTAGTCCCGCGTCTCATTATTTTGAAAACTAGGCAACAGAAGTAGATGAAATTTTGTAAGTATGGACTAGACGTAATTATCTATGCCTGTGGTTTTCAGATTTTCACTATAATGTGTAGGTAATATCAGAATTACAGGAGCTCAAAAGTCGAAAAAAGGGGTCAACTTTGCACGAAAATTACAGACTAATAAAGCATGTTTACAAAAATCGAAAAACCACAGGCATAGAAAATATAATGAATATAGCCGCCTTATCTTAAGTACCTATGTATATTTTGAAGTTTGCGTAATTTTAAGTATCACCACCCCATATGATTTGATGTATTGCGTAGAAAAATGCGAAATTGAAATACGAAAAAAAAACACGTATTTTTTGCTCAACCCTTTATCTCTCTTTTTAAACATTATTTAATCTATTTCTGTTGTGTAGTTGTTGATAATTAAATAATAGTTTAGGCTACATTTTCACGAATCGCATATAAATTGTAAAATAATTACACTCGAGAATAATTCAAAATAATGTACGCAAAGCATTTCACTTTCATTTGGAGAGCCTTGGGGGAGGCCTATGTCCAGCAGTGGACGTCTTCGGCTGACATGATGATGATGATGATGAAGCATTCATTAGTACCTATTAGGTACGTTAAATTCTTTTGACGACAAAACATTTAATTTGCTTTTAATTTGAAGCCATAATTGCTGCGGTTACTTTTTTGAGAACAATGTTATTCTAAGCTTAAACACTGTTGGATTCTAGAACAATCAGTTGCCTTAGTTTAATGTAAACTGACTGTTATGCTATCCTAAGTTTGGGGCGTCACCAAGGTAATAAAACAATAAGGTTTTGTTTATGTCTGGAGTCTAGACCCTAGAAAGTTGGAAAAAATAATTAGGTACTTAGTTTTCCATTTAATTTTATGTGCGCTGTATTTCAGTACTTTCAATTAATTTTAAATTTTAACTTTACCGAGGATACAATGTGTTTGTTCTGCACGATAGTTAATTATGGACCTGTGCTACGGGCACTTTAAATATGCGCAACAAATAAAGAACATAGCCTTTATTGGACGTATCTAAAATATAAAAGTCAACGACATTCATGTCCAAGGACAGAAAAAGATTAAAAAAGAATACCATAAACAAACTAACATTTCTTGTTCCATTATAGTTTGGAAGAGTGTTCTTGGGATTTTTTCCTTCGATGAATAAAAGAGTGTTATAATTTAACCTGTGTCGTGTATTTATGTATCTGTGGCATCGTAGCTCCCAAAGGGATGAATCGATTTAGTTTTTTTATGTTTGATAGCTGATTAAAATAAATATTGTAGCCGTTGTCGAGCGTCATCTTACGTGTGGTGGCAAAATAGAACGTAAGTGGTTGTAGTTTAGTAACATTTTTCGCTATTTATTGTTTGTTTCTTTCCGCAACGCGTTTCCACTTCACGTCCAATAACATAAATATAACCCACAAATAGGCGAGTGAGGTAAGGTTTTGTTTAAAATTATTAAACACACACGATTTGCTGTACCTAGGTAACTTTTTAGCGCATTGACAACGTTTAATACCCTGGTCGTCGAAACCGTAAGAAACTTTCTGATGTATCCGACAATTAATCATAACACACACGTCAGTTTGTATTCACGAAACAGTTTAAAGTCAATCGTTGTGTATATGTTGCGGAGCAAGTGATAAATTGATAATAAATATTCAATTAATTAAATTGCCCGGGCATTATACATAATGTCTATCCCTATTGGGCAAAGTAATAAAAAAAATGTCTCATCTTAATGGTATAATTTAATTGTTTTGGTCACAGTTGAACCGAACATGTTCCTCCACGCTGCGCTCGTCGTGGCACCTAACTTTCCGAATGAAATAATCAGACTTCAGCTAGCCAAGAATCAATTGTAATCAAATCGCGCAACGATCATGTAGTAACGTATTCATAATGCCCGGACAATGGGATAAATAATGAAGTTTAGATAATAATCATCACTTTGCCGGTATAGCTTGTCATTTTAAATAATGCCCTTATTAATCACTTGGTCCATAACATATTTATACATCTATATACGGTTAACTAACATGGTTCAAATTTTCGAACTTTACACGTAACAAATTTCAGCTCGATCTCAATTTCAATAGTCCCAGTTTCAACGGCGGTGTTGGCTAAAAATCAGCGCTGGGGTGGTGTTTTAAAGCTTCGGCATTATGCTGAGCTAGTGTCCGATTCGCAACCGCAATCACACATTCTATCCTTCGTGTTGTCTATTTTTACCTAATAATATTGTCGTGTCTTGTGTTGTTGTGAATAATTATATTTCTTTTTTCTGTTTCTTTTCTTCCTTTCAACAATAAATTGGTAGAATTCGTGAATCTAATAAAATAAACAGAGAAAACGTCACGCCACCGCTCTTGCGCGCTATTGATGACTGGTCTGTGCAATGCTAGGTGAGTTGACCTAGTAGTAGACACTCTACCCTTCACCGTATCTACCACGTCAAAAGGGTCGAATGCCGACGTACCCTTCAATTCACTTTAACCGTGTTTACCTATCCATGTACATTTCCAATCGTCCTTTCTAATCCATTTTCACCAACTAGGAAACATTTTTAGGATAACAATTTTCCTCCTACTTCGTTTACTCGTTTACATTTTGAGGATATTCGCCCACACGAACAACCAAATACGGATAGCGATTGTGACAGGTAAATCCATGACAGGTGTCTAAGTACAATGACAAGTAATTAAGTTTTCCTACATGCCCGCGAAAATTGCCATGACGGGCTTCGTCGCGTTTGAGCTTAATTTGCACATTTGTTCAACTAATTGCTTAATTATATTTATAACTTGTTTTTACGTGTAGTTTTAAGTAAAAAGGACCTCAATGGAAACCATCACTGGTTTTCCGCAGCGTCATGCTGATTGTTACCCTTATTTGCGTAAAAAACCATTATCATCATCATCCCCCACTACATTTGCAGGTGGCAGGACCTTGTGCAAGGTCCGCTCGGATTGCTACCACCATCTTGCTCGCTAATCCTGCCGTGAAGCAGCAGTGTTGTGTGTTTCGGCGTAGAGAGTAAGACAGCCGGTGCAATTACTGGCACTTGAGGTATCCCATCTTAGGCCTCTAGGTTGGCAACGCATCTACAATACCACTAGGGGTGTTGCAGATGGGCGGTGGTGATCTCTTACCATCAGGAGACCCACTTGCTCGTTTGCCATCCAGTCGAATAAAAAAAAACAACGTTCTACTGCTGGGCTCAGGCCTCTTAGAATGAGAGGGCTTGGGCCATAGTTCCCACGTGGACCCAGTGTGGATGGGAACTTCACACACTCCCATTTTGTGCAGTTTTCCTCCACTGTAAATCTCGAGGTAAACTTCAAACGTAATTAAAATCCGTATCCGATGATACGCAAATAAAATCCGTAAAATTCAGAGGTGCAAGAACGGGCTCGAACCCACGTCCCTCTGCTTGAGAGGCCATAGGTCAGGCAACTAGACACCACAACTTTATTTTAACGCTACAATTTTGTTTCTGAAACTGTATTAACAAAGAATATCTCTCTGTGAATTCATGGAACAGGAGCAGAAAGTATTCACGTAGAACAAAGGCGATAAATTACCAATGTAAAGAAATACTACTTTAGTAAGTCGGCTTAAGTAGCTACAGATGGGGTGGTGAATAATGCATATTGCATCCAACGCTCGGACAAAGCGGAATTACACTTACGTGCACGGAAAAGAATACACTTGCCCGATCTTTCTTCGGTCTCGAGAGCTCGTAACTTTGATTCAAACACATTATATCTTTCTTTATATGAAGTGAACCAAGATTTCTTAAAAATAGTTCAATATTGTTATTTGCTTTTTTTTTTACTAAGTCGAACAAGATTTCCGGACTACAGACTGAAGCAAATTCAACCACTAAATTTAAACGAGTGATAATGCGACCTAAACTTTTTAAAGTATGACAAATCAGTGTGAAGCTACCTTAAAATTAATATTTCGGACTCTTCAAACCGTCCAACCTTATTTGCAGGGTTGGTAATACAAGGTTACATTATAGTTTTAACATTTAGAATGAAGTTTATTTGAATACATATATTGTATGCCCGAAACGGGTAGCTGTTGATATTCTGTACCGCATGTCGACTCTGTAAACCCCTTTCAGTTTATGTAATAAATATTCCTATTTCTCTTTCTTATGTTGTGTCTTGAAAAGGAGTGATTTTTTTGTGTGCCGTAACTGCTTTAATTATTCTTGATTTATAAAGTCATTCAAAACTGTTGGAACGTTGGTCTTCAAATTGACGATGCCGCTGGGTTTAAACTTAAATACAGCTCCAAGAACGATAAGAGACAAATGAAAGCCGACGTTTAAGCTCCCTAGAGAAGCAAGTGGAATACGTATAAGGTGTTTAGGTTTCAATTTAGACACCTAAAACGCTTAGGCAAATATTATTTGTGTAAGAGATAAATTTTATACACATGATACGTGTAAGTCTTAAGTGTCTTAAGTTATTCAGAAATAAAAGTTGTAACTGGATCTTGAAGATATCGTTTCATTTTTATTTTCAAATTTGTATATCAGCGTAACAGAATACGTGTGATAGGAACGATTGTATTTCAAACGTGTGGTTGCAAGTGTTGTTCGTGAAGTCAGTGAATATTCTCATCTTGCCGGAAAATATTTTATTCACAGCTTGGTTTGAGAAAGTAAATATAGCTGAAGCTCAAACGTTAGCGTTAAATGGCCGGATGGCTAAGTGGTTAGAGAACCTGACTACGAAGCTTGAGGTCTCGGGTTCGATTCCTGGCCGGGGCAGATGTTTGTATGAATAATACGAATTTTTGTTCTCGGTCTTGGATGTTTAATAGTCCCTGGTCCCAAAGGAAGACCAACGCCGTTCGCAAGACCGGCAGATTGCTGATTTGGGACCATTTCGTGACATTTACCCGACTGCCCGAAGGAGGGTTATGTTTTTCGAGCGTATGTATGTATGTAAGTATGTATGTATGTATGTAATATGTTGTGTATATGTATGTATGTATGTATGTATGTATGTATGTATGTGGGTATGTATGTCCATTTTTTTGGTCCTCGCTGCAGCCTAAACGGCTGAACGGATTGTTACATATGAGGTATCATTGGATTCGTCATAACTGTCGGAGTGACATAGGGTATATAATATTTCAATATGGCGTCTGCAAAAAAAAATATGGCGAAGGAATAAAAAAATATATTATGTATTGTAACAATATGGAAATCAAATGAAAGCTAACAATTAGCCCGTTCTAAAATATATAGGTTATAATATTTATAATATATAATTTTTAACAGAAATATCAAAAAAATATAAAAAAACAATAAATTAAAAAAATCAAAAAACCCGACTGCCTTGAAAACTAAAAGGAAGGAAATAAGTCTAGTGGTCTAGAACTCTGTCAAGAAGCTCATTTAAGGTTCAACAGTCGGGACCTATTCAAATCGTAACCAGCTCAAAAAATCTTGGTAATGGCCCACACACCCAATCCAACTTTCAATCTTTTTCGTGTCCTCCATACATCAACCGAGACTTCAAATGATGGTTTTCTGGTTAAAATTTGTATAAATTTTTAGAACAACGCACCTCAAGCGCTAAATAAATTACTGCGTTTATTTTCTCGCATTGCGATGAATGCGTCATTAGTATTATCTGTTATAGAGATGTTTCTTATTTCATCAATAGGATTGTCTTGGGACTTGATTTTTGATAATGATTGTTATAGATGATAAATCAATTTATTTATTATAGTCTATTCATATTGAACTAAGCCGTCTCTTGCCGTTTTAATGGATGTGGCAAAGTTTTCATTAAGATTCATGAAAGGAGCGAGCTTGTGTACAAATATTGTACCGTTATTAATTTGAATGAAGAGCAAGCTTTAAGTTTAGACATATATAGCAAACTTCTCCTGTTACGGCTTTGATAAAACACTAACATC
>NC_133482.1:5233050-5281827 GCF_025370935.1 Choristoneura fumiferana | reverse complement strand
CTAGATTAAATAGACTTGATATTGTTATACAAAATTTTACACTGATTATTATTAGTATTCATGTAAAATTATTTATATAACATTAATGTAATATTTATTTAATTTAAGAGTTTCCTAATTTATTGTATAATTATTTAAAATCATACTTATGTAAAAAATTGTATGCTAAAAAGTTCCTATATTCAATTTAATAATTGTACAGTCAAGGGCAAAGATATCGACACGGCCAAAGTTACAAAAATATGTATACACGACTTTATGCACTTAAACATTAAGGCCGTGTATACATATTTTTGCAACTTTGGCCGAGTCGATATCCTTGTCCTTGACTGTATATAGAAACTCATGTTTGACAAATAAATTATCTTTATCTTTAAATCGTGGTCTTCATTTAAGTTATATGAAGATTATTCATGCAACATTTCATGACTCTAGTTTCGCGGTTTAGATTTTGGGAATTTACATGGACCCCTGGCAATATCCGGATACAAGTAACCTATTATATTATTTTAGACGTCCGGCTATATACTAACAAATTTAAATAAATCAGTCTAACAGTTTTAGCGTGCATGAAGGAGTAACAAACACACAAGTAATCACACTTACATGCACGCAAATACTTAGAAACTTTCGCATGTATAACATTAGTAGTATTAAAAATTGTATTTTGTATTTAAATTAGAAACGTAAAATCTCTATATCCTTAATTGCAAAGTGACCATGTACTTGGCAAACAATTCAATATTTATGTAAGTATGCATTTTATAAAAAAAAAACTTAACATCAAATCTCACCAATACCGGTAGGATATAGTAGACAAAATCCGGTAGGGTCGGTCATGTTCATGTCTCCCGAATCACCCTTTACATGTGATATAATCACAGCAGAATAAGAATAAGTGACGTAAAATAATTCAATGTTTATGTACGCGAATATAAAAAGCCGTTCAAACCCAAGGTTCTTATGTAAACATGTTATGGGCATATGTAATGTTTGTAAATATGAATAGCTACTTACATTTAATAACATTCCATCTCAACAAGCAACGAGAGAAGGCATTGATCTTTATTACGCTACGGGAAAACGTCGGCATCTTGGAGTTAAAGGCTTGACGTGGAAGCAGGGTTAATAAAGTACCACATTAGCGTAATTTTTCACCGTAACGAGTTTGTCGTTGACTGTACATCCCGCAATGAGAAATATATGCATTTAATATATTATTTGTGTCCTTTTTATGACTGTAGTAAATAAAAACAAAAAACAATCTGTCATGATCATGAGATGATCTATCATGAGGTCTTAGTTCTCTGGAGGTGAGACGTAATTACGGGCTCATGACTGACTGCCCCGAGTTGGTAACGCAACTAGTGCGCCTACTCGCGCCTCCAGTGTCCCAATCCCGGTTCAATTTTCGCCCTCGCAACCGTGACCTGCTGGCAGTTCCCAAAGCTCTCACAGTGTCACACAAGAACTCACCTCTTATTCGAGCTCTATCGAATCTTAATACGCTTCTCGCATCGGCGCCAGATTGTGATATCTTTGCTAGTAGCTGGAAGAATTTATGTAGCGAGTGTATGAGGTTCTGTGAGGCGAAGGATGACCGTCTGTCTTCACTAAATTGTTTGTAAATATTAATTCTGTTATCTTTTGTGCCATGTGTCATGTGTTGTGCTTGTTAATATTTTATGAATTTCACAGTGCTTTGGCTCATCTGTAATGCTGTGTAATTATTTATTAATAATAAATAAATAAATGATGATCGCTAAACGTAACTGAGCTATAGAGTATGGAGCTAGTCAAATCGGTTTTACTGGTATGGTCTTATAAAGCACTCAAGCCTAACAATGTGATATGGAGAAGAAAGGGATACGTCAATCTTTGAAAGAAAAGGTCTTTTGACTCTGTCCACACCGCTGACGAAGGTGCGACAACATACATTGACTGAAATAAACCCGGAAAAGACACATTGAGGAATGAGTTTTGGAAAGGCGTTTAAAACGTAGCGACCGCTGAATTTGTATTTTTTTTAGCCCGCTAAAGTGTCCCACTAATATTACTTATAATGTAATATTAATCGGACTACGCGTTAGAGCATCTTGTATCGTTAACGCATCGAAATGAAATATTAATGACATCGTTAAAGTTATTTTTATCACTTTACATTTACATTAATCCCAATATAGGTGAAAAATTTAAGCACGTTGTTGCATCCGTGTATCTACATAATTCGACGTTCTATATTGAAAAAAAAAATTCTAAAAATGACTAGTCTTATATCAATTCTGATTACGAGGTACATACAATACAAGAGGTCTTTTACTTAAGTTTTTCACTTATGGTACCTAACTACTTTACCAATTTTATAGTTTGAAGCACATAATTATTGACCATGATCTCACGATTTGCACAACTGCGTGTACTTTAGTGGCGTAAATTAAAATGTCCAGCAATTTAGGTATGTATTTATTAACTAAAAATCAAAACACAACGAGTTACATAACAGGTTTAAATCCTAAAGAGATGGCATGGTTGCTAAACAAGTACCTATTTCCATTTAAAAATATAACAGACTATAAGGATAAATAAATATAAGCAGAGTACCATAACTCATCATGTTAACGATTAATAACTTAAGAGTCTAAATCAACACTTTCCAAACAAGCTCTTTCAAAAGATCACTTCTTGACTTAAGCCCGTACAGGACAGGTTATAATAATTTTCATAGTGCACGAGCGTCCGCAATTTCCTTGGTATAAATTGTTCCCCGCACCAAGTTGGTTCTGCAATATTTTTCCATGCATTTATAATGCAAAACTGTGAAATATGATATTGTATGCCGGGAACTCCGAGTAGGCAACAAAATTCTTTATAATGTAAAATTATTTCAGTATTCAAGTTCAGAAAGAATTTCAGCTAGCAATTAAACTGAATTATCCAACACATGTCTATGTATTTGTATGTAATAATTCATGATAGAAAAAACTGGCCAAGAGCGTGTCTCGTACGCCCAGGATAGGTTCCGTAGCCATTACGAAAAAATCAAATAATATTTTTTCTAAGGATTTCGTATTGTGTACTGAATCTTCCAAGTTAAGGTATATTTTATATCTTAGGCTGCTATTTACTCTTAAAGTACTAATAATTCTCAAGCAATCTTAGCCGCTATAATTTTCCTTGTAAATTTGATTTATTTACTAAAATTCCGATTTTTTTCAAATTTTTCCACCCAACAAAATTTTAGAGGGGGGGGGCGCTCGATCTCAATGAAAATTTGCACTTTAAAGTTGAATATTTCGCAAAAAGATCACTGAATAGAAAAATTGTCTTAGCAACCCCCAATGGTTTCAAAAGACCTATCCAACGATACTCCACAATATAGGGTTAGTCGAGAAAAAAAAACACCTCCACTTTACGTCTATGGGAGGTACCCTAAAAATTTTTTTTTACTTTTTTTATTGTACCAATTTGTCGCGTGACTGATATGTATATTCATGTCAAATTACAGCTTTCTAGTACTAACGGTCTCTGAGCTTACCCGCTGACAGACAGACGGACAGACATGGCAAAACTATAAGGGTTCCTAGTTGACTATGGAACCCTAAAAAGGCAGTTATTTTACCATGTTTAAAGCAAAATAAACTTGAGCGAGCAAAGAAATTCTTTTACTTCATTGATATGTACCTCCGTAAAGTAACGTCTGATTCAATAAATTATTCAAAATAAACTTATTAATAGGTACCTAAGTAATTATACCTAGTCCCAAACTAGGCAAAGCCAGTACTACTTATATTATTATGTGTATACCTAAAAACATCCAAGTCTCGAGAACAAGAATTCTTACAAATATTCAATACAAATATCTGCCCCGACCAGGGATCAAACCCGGGATCATAGGTTTATAGTCAGGTTCTCTAATTGCTAGGCTAAAATTTGGGAGCGCCAAAGTTCGCATACTCTTCGCTACTCATACCGTAATTTTTGTCCGAATCATCGTTTGTCATAATTTTTTTCCCACTGATACCTAAAATTTATCTGATTATTTCCTATAGAAAACTATAGGTTCGGTTAGGTTTATTTTATGACAATTCTGAACAATTAAGTATAGGATTTTGAAAAAAAAAGAGTTATGACAAACGATCGTTCTGACAAACATTACATTCGGACTTTCAATAAGTACCTACCTATGCGAGCCGATATGGACCCCTAAAATTTAACTCACATTTTGTAAGGTTTTAATCAGCCTGACCTTATTTTAATGTTATTGGTTAGGAAAAACAAACGACGAAAGCAAATTCTATGCATTCGAAATATTCTAAAATTTCATGTACGGTAGCTATGGAATAAATACGTCTTTCTGACAATTACCACCATAGTACTCGTAATATTTTGATCTTCATACTCAACAATTATTAACGTATTATTGACGTATCTAAATAAGGCGTTAAATTATGAAGGACAGTTGTTACCTAAACAAATTGTTTATGTATAATTATAAAACTAATTTGAACTCAGAAAGCTCGCAGTAATTAGTCGCGCAGAAACGATGCTTTTTACTTGAGTTTTAGGTCGCAACACGTTTTCCGGAGCTAGGAGAAAATTGAAAATTTTAATTCAAATCGTTGAAAGCGTTGTCGAATACCCTTCCGAACAGCTAGCATACTAGGTATTTCACGTTTGTCTACTCATTTGATCCAGCATTTTTTCTCATTGGACTTGTTATTTTCAATCTACTCAGTAGTTGAAATACAAACTGAAATATTAGATGCACAGAAAAAACAGAAAAATAAGACCATCACTGGGAATCGAACCCAGTCCTCGTAATCCGTACCGCGTGCTATATTCACCACTGGTGGGACCACAGTGGTTAGCGGTATGGTTTCGATTCCAGTGATGGTCTTATTTTTCTGTTGTGCATCTATATTTCAGTTGTATTTTCATTCGGTTATACGGGATGACCGTAAAAGTAAAATTTGGAATTGAAATATAAAAAATACAAAAAGATTCCAAAAAACCAATCTACTCAGTAGTATTAATAACTACTCAGTAGTGACAAATGTAACCAGATCAAATTAAACTAACACTTAAGGATACGGGTGGCAGTCTGCATGTTTAAAGTGTTAATAGATAAAGCTTTCATAAAAAATACGTGACTTTACGTTTTGACTCTACATTGAAAAATACTGAAACACATCGCAGACAAAAGTGACAAGTACATGCCCGAACAGGATATTGAAGAAAATCTCCTTTATAAATTGAACAATGCAATTCGACGGAAGCATTGAATCCTTTTCAATAAAGGGGCTCCTCAGCGGGAAAACAAGGCTATTACAGAAATAATTGAGAAATGCACAGAGCAATGGTAATTTCCCGCAACGAGGGCGTTCCCGGGAAAGGGAAATTTACCCGGAAGCGGGGTCAGCGGCACATCGGCCGAACGGGATATTAATGTCGAAATATGGGCTTCGAGCACTTTTACGGTTTGAATGGTATGCGGGTTAAAGTATCTTTTCTGTAAATTTAACTGTTATTAACATTGCCTAGCTGCTCACTTCCTCTATTTCTTCCCATAGCTATATCGGAAATCTTTATAAATAGCTGGCTGGCTGGGCAGGGGTGGCCAATCGACCGGTCAAGGCAAGGCGTTTGTGGCAAAGCAAAAAAATATAATACGTAGAACAGACTGCGCAACGTCAGTAAACAGTTGATCTTGGTCTAGGTCTATCAAGTCGGCCACCCCTGGTTTAGAGCGTATACGGTAGTTTATCTTTCCATTATATTCTTACGCCGTCTATCTAGCTACGTCACGTCACGATGTGGAGGCAGTCACAAGGCTCAATTGCAAATACGTACCGTCGTGGAAACTGAATCGGTATGCAACCTATGTGCAGGTACCACGTTGACATTCTATACATCTGCCAAAGAAATCTTAGTGAAATTGATTATGAAATGGTTTCCTCAACTGTATTAAATATAACCAACAATAAGTTGGAAAACCCCCGAATTTGTCACTTCAAAGTTCAATATGTCAAAAACGGCTAAACCGATTTTGATGAAACATGTCTATGAACCATCGCTAGAAAACCTGATTTCAAATTAAAAAAAACGCATTCAAATCGGATGACCCGTTTTAGAACTACGGTGCCACAGACAGACACATAGCGGTCAAACTTATAACACCCCTCTTTTTGCGTCGGAGGTTAAAAATACAAAATCTAAATACTCTTCACACCCTGTCTCGTCTCCTCGCGTCTTCGCGTTCTCGTGTACCTCTCGTAAGGATTGCGACTTGTGAAAAGAGAATTGAAAATAAAAGCCCATCTTCAAAAACAAAATAGTTTAGGTATAACAAAAAAAGTTCGTCATACTTACTACAATTTTCCGACGTCTACTAATCCATTTTTCAGAACACGTAGTTTACACAATTTTAAACGAACACAGGAACTGAAATTGGTTATTCAAGCGACCAAACCGAGGTTCATATTTAACTAACTGGCGCCGAAAGCTATCGTCGAATCATTCTAAATTGCCATCTTGTTAGTCTGCCTGCACACAACTGCATTCAATTGCAAAGCGCGTCCACCAGTCGATATTTCGTGTACAGTAAATATTTGACTTCTGAAAGCCGGGTTTTCACGCCCGTCGTTTTTCAATGGCGTGGCATGGTTTGGTGAGCACCGAACATTCTGTGTCTGGCACTAATAGATAGAATTGGGAAGGACTTCGAAAACTTGCTTTGAACAAAACTGACTGCCGCACGTTCGGACATTTTGATTTGATTTGACTGAGTGTTTTGCTCAGCTACCACGGCTGTTGAACTGAAAAATAAGTTTATAGGTACACTCCTCTAAACGATCTATAATATTGTTCAGTGTATGAGGGTTCATACTTGCACCCGCCAAGCTTCCTTTATAGCGCAAAAGAGTGACGTAGCTTTACTGAAAGGAATACCCTAATTAACTTTCTTGTACGTTACTAAGAGCTAGAAACAAGACGGGGGAGTTTGAAGTAAAAGGGCCTAAGTGCGCAATTAGGATTATAGAGCGTTACATAATGGAGTGCAAATAAACGTAGCAACATTTTTTTAGTTAATGTACGTTTTTTACCATTTTTATCCTAATCGACAGTAGCATCAAGTAGGATTTAACACTTTTATACAAAAAATTCTTAAAGATGTCTAAAATACAAAAAAAATCTTAAATGCAATTAGATAGTAACCACCGATCGCCCGTGCCCCTGCTCACAACTATACTAAACAGTTTAGTATAGTTGTGAGCAGGGGCGCGGGCGATCGGTGGCGTCGCGCAAATGACTCATGTAAGCCGACGCCGCGAAGCGCACGCTTGATCGGTGCGCTGTGAGTTTCTGCGCGTTGCTTTGTAATCATAATTACCTTCATTGCATACGGCCTACGGTTGAACATAGGCCTCCTCTCAAAATGAGAAGGCTTGGGCTGTTGTCCCACGCGGACGTAGTGCGGATCGGGAACTTCTGTGCTTCGCTGTGTGTGTAAAGCTCGTGGTACATTTAAAATGTCATTTTGCACATACATTCCGAAAAACTCAGAGGTGCGAGCCAAGGCTCGAACCCACGACCCTCTGCTTCAGAAGGCAATAGGTTAAACCGCTTGACCACTACACGGCTTACCCCCTGTTTCACCATCCATTGATTAAATGTATTTGACGGATAAATGTGATGCTGTCTGTTTGTTTTGTTCGAATAGACGGAGGCGGCATCACATTTATCCGTCAAATAAAAATAATCAATGGGTGGTGAAACAACCCCTTATTGACCTTGACTTAACTTGACTTTGACTTTAAAAATGAAAAAGTTAGTTTCCACATTCCGTCTTGAAATCATAAGCACTTACTTAAGTTCACTCACTATTGAGTACAAATAATGGCGGACGGTATCGTGTGTCTATTAGAAAAGTTTTTTCCAATATTATACATTCCATCAGCATTTTGCGAAGCGCTCTTTTTGCCTCAGTTAGGGCTCGTGGTCCCGTAAAACGTGACGGGAATCTCAATCGGCTCTCACGATAATAATAAGATATTTTTTAACTTCCACTGACAAGTTCTCTAATAAATATCGATACTGAGTTACTTTTTAGGGCTCTGTCGAAAGGAATCCACAGGATGATACCGCGAAACGTGATCAGAATCAACACTACATGATATTACATTACCTTCTATAAATAAACAAGTCGTCTGCCATTTTCGTTAAGACTTTTTATTAACAACGATTAATAAATTAATTACGTACTTACTTATAGCTAGTGCCCTCCACGACGACGCGTTATTTTGTCAAAATTATACATTAATGACATTGTAATAAGAAAACGCGCTACGCGTTATCGTGAATGACTCTACCTATACCACTGTGTTTATCTACGTGAAACAATATCATTTTACTAAATAATTGTCTTTTTTTACGTGTTACTCTACTGTAGGTGTAAATATTAGCTGGCAATTTAATTCATCTTTATTATTTATATTGTATTGTTTTTTTTTTCAAATAAACATTAAATATTAATCTACAATATCTCGATGAAAATGACAACGGATTTTCATATTGGAAGAAAAAAGAACACAGCGTGTACGTGTATGTGTGGTGTGTGTGCTACTAGGCCGATAGGACTACGTTATTTTGAGGTATTAAGTTTCAAGAATTCTAAAGTTTCTTATTTTTTGCCTGTGGGTACAGTCGTACCTATGAAGCTTATTGTAGCGTTTTGTGTCATTTTGTTGCCTGCATTTTCAGCAATTTGAAGATTTGTGGTTGTTATTTTTTTTATTTGAATAAATCTCGCAAAATAAATTTAAAGTTAAAAATAATTATGGCATCATATCTAGGATAGCCTGTGGAGTATGTAAACCAAATTTGTGTCATTTTCGTCCAGTGCAAACTGTTATATGGACAGTATGTAAAAATGGTGTGAAAAAAAAAATTACAGTTTATGAAATATTTATTTCCTATTTCAGATTACTTACATACGCCTATAAAAAAAAAGTTGTGCCAAATTAGACCACGATATTTTAAGATTTTAAATTATTTTGTTTTCTTAACCTACAAACGCTTCAAAAAAATATTATAGTCATTAGAGTTCACATATTTTATATCATAAATGCATGATAAATCGACATTGTAAATTTGTGTCATTTTCGCCCACGATATTTAAAATAATAAAACATAAACACAAATGGTTGCGGTCGAAACGGCCGCGCGGTCAAGCGGCGGGGCGACGGGGGGCATAAGCACGCAAACACGTTCGTTCGGTACGATTTCATCTATGGGAAGCATTCATATTAGATAATACAAGTATTGTCGTCGCATGGAAGTAGGCAATTGCTGGCTGAGTATGAGTATTAAACGAACGAACTTGCGAGTCCGTTTAACTATACAAAGCCAGCAATTGCTATTCCAGCCGAGACTAATATAAACATTTTCTCAAAATGTATTACGATATTTAATTTTATATCAAAACTGCAGGTGTATTTTTCCTCTGAAAACACCACGAGCTGTTTCACACACATTAAAAAAGTCCGAGGTTCTAACAAAATAACTGATACCTAATGGGTAGGTATCAGTTGTTTTGTTATTTTGATTTGCTAGATGTTTTGTTTTTTTTTCTGGAACCAGATTGAATTGGCTGTAGGTACAGCAGGGCTACTGCGAAACTCGAAACTCGAAGTTCGTATCGTACTGTCCCTTTCGCTCTCGTATTAAATACTGTAAGTGTCAGAGGGACCGCACGACACGAACTTCAAGTTTCGAGTTTCGTAATAGCCCTGACTTGTGCCAACTTAGATATTACCGTGACCAAGTTTGAGACTTGATAATAATAAAATTTAAATGCGACATTGTTGTCGAGTATAGCGATCCTGCAATGTTTTTAACTCTTTCATTTTTTTCGCTGGCCTTAAACTATGCACTTCGCCTATTATATAACTTAATGAGTATTGAATTGACTGACTTTTATCTCCGCTACGTAATGAACAAATTGCATAACTTTCTTTTTTTGCATACTCTGAATGTAGTACCTATTCAAATAATGAAGTATGTAAATAATAGGTACATTAATTTAAGAATCAAAAAGGCTGATAGTTATATATAAAAAAGGTTGCCTGGAAGCTTAGAGCAACCCGGGCGGAAGGGAGTAGCCATTCGACGCGTTCCCCTCTGTCAAAGTACAAGCCCAATTGGGCATACGAATTTTATAAAACAAGGCGCGCTCGGATTTCAAACTACTAGACTGAATCGAGAAGCGCGAGTGAACGCGGCGGTGCTAAAAATAACGAATTGTTCAGTTTCCTGCTGTGAAAAGAGATCTGGGACATCAAGCTTGCAAAATTATGGTGTTACATTTCACATGGAAGTAAATTGTTATCGTATTATTGCTATTTAATTACATTTAAACAACAAAGACGTACATTTTTGTCGGATTCGTTTACCAACATCGAGTCCTAGCGGTACAAATTTCGGATCAGTCAAGCGATAAATCGCATAAGCGATAAAGCGATGACTTAATGATGTTACTGTCAATGTGTTAGTTTGGAGTCATCTGTAAACGAATTATTAGTGTATTGTTGGATTATTTATGTGTTAACGTCGTCATTACAGTCAGTTGGCAGTTTTGTTTTTGCATCTAAGTAAGCCGAACTGCACTTGTATGCACATTTCCCCCGCAACAAACGCCAGAACTATTTTAAAGGTAATCTACCGCTAAGGCTGCTCCCTTCCGAAGAAGCCCGCGTTGCTCTAAGCCTGGAAGAGATCGCTCTTAAGCGATAAGGCCGCCTGTTGTTAACCCTTGTAATTTTCATTCTGTGTACCTGTTCTGTATCGCTTACTATTTTTGGTGTACAATAAAGAGTCATTGTATTGTATTGTATTTTATGTAAAAATTTAGAAATGGTATGTTCATAGTATCAAACAGCAGAAAGCACCTAAATTTAGGACATTCGACAAAACTAATGTCAACTTTAACTAATTGGCATTAAGTTCGAAAATTCTAATGATCGAAATTTGACGTGGATCCTGCTTATGACGCTAAAGTCGGATTTGTATTTATCTGTCGTGTCGTGTCGTGACACATATATGTAGTTAATTTAAACCGATATCTATATCTATAAGTATCCCAAATTTAAGCTAATGCTACCCAGCCGTTAAAGCATGATTGAGTAACAAACATCAAGATATACAAACTTTCGCATATATAATATTAGTAGGATGTGATCTAGCCCCTAAGCTCCTTCTCTCTCACTCGAACTTAAAGGAAGATGGATATCTTGTATGGTCAAGGAGTGTGCCCAGCTCTAAAACCTGGCTATCGCGTCACTGCATATCTCTAAAATAGCAGCGCTTAGCGTCAACAATCCTACCGGTGTGAAGTTAGCGGCCAAAAGTTAGCTGCCGATTATAACCCAACCAAATTAAGAAGTTTGTTATTATTTGCATTTGTGTGTTCATAAAAGTGACAAAAACACGATAACTAGCTTATATTCAGGGAGAAGTATTCAACCTGAACGTCTGGTGAAGCAAGAAAATTATTGCCAGCTACACCATATGAAAAAAAAACACCATCATGGAAATGAGAACCTCTTCAAATCTTTCCATAAAATAACACTGGACACTAAAAGCTTTCTATAAAAGCTGCAACTGTTAACTAACCTCATCTAGTCTAGGAACCACATCCGATTTGGAAACGGGAACTCTCCGGTTTTTTGTGGCATGTTATTACGCACGCTGAGAGCTTTCGATCAACGCTTCAAATGTCCAGTAACCTCGTTTCGTTTTGATAAAAAGGTAGAATTCAAGTTAGCGGCCGAAAAAAAAACAACTAAAATAAAAATAAACATTGATTGGAAAACGCCTTCCTCCAAGATATTGTATTAATATCTGGAAAGATATTATATATTAATATGATTATGCATTTCAAAAGCTTCGATCAAATGCGAAACTACCCATAACCAACATCTAGTACGGGAGCTACGCCCGAATAAAAGTAGGGGGCGCCGAAAATGTATGCAGTAATATGAAAAAAACGACCAACTTGGAAATGCGAACTTCTTTAAATCTTTCCATATTATAATACTGAATACTAAAAGCTTTCGATACAAGCTGCAAGAGTTTAGTAACCTTATCTAGTTTAGGAGCCACACCCGATTTGAAAAAAAGCGGCGTATTTCTTTTTGTAATAAAATGTAAATAACAATATGTTGGAAATGCGAACCTCTCCAGTTTTTTCTGGCATATTATTACGCACGCTGAGAGCTTTCGATGAATGCTTCAAATGTCCACTAATCTCGTTTTGTTTTGAAGAAAAGGTAGAATTAAAGTTAGCGACCGAAAAAAAAAACTAAACAATTTGAAAAACGCGTTTCATCCAGAAATTTTAATAAGATGATTATGCATTTAAAAAGCTTTCAATCAAATCCGAAACTGCCCATAACCAACGTCTAGTACGGGAACTACGCCCGAATAAAAGTAGGCGTAGTGCGTAATAATATGCCAGAAAAAACTGAAGAGGTTCGCATTTCTAACAAGTTGTTATTCTCATTTTATTACAAAAAAAAAACGCCAGTTTCTTTAAATCGGGTGTGGCTCCTAAACTAGATGAGGTTAGTAAATTCTTGCAGCTTTGTATCCCGTATTATAATATGGAAAGACTTAAAGAGGTTCCCATTTCCAAGTTGGTCGTTTTGTCATATTACTGCAAAATTTTTCGGCCGCCTACTTTTATTCGGGCGTAACTCCCGTACTAGGCTTTGGTTATGGGCAGTTTCAGATTTGATGGAAATATTTTCAAATGCATAATCGTATTAATAAAATATCTGGAAGGAACACGTTATCTAATCAATGTTTATTTTTATTTTTGTTGTGATTATTTTCGGCCGCTAACTTTAATTCTACCTTTTCTTCAAAACTAAAATGAGGTTACTGGACACTTGAAGCGTTGATCGAAAGCTCTCAACGTGCGTAATAACATGCCACAAAATACTGGAGAGGTTCGTATTTGCTATTTGCAACATGCCGTTTTTCTCATTTTATAAAAAAAAAAATACACCGCTTTCATTAAATCGGGCGTGGCTCCTAGACTAGTTGAGGTTAGTTAGCAGTTGCAGCTTTAGTAGAAGCATTTAGTATCCAGTGTTATTTTATGGAAAGACCTGAAGAGGTTCGCATTTCCATGTTGGTGTTTTTTTTTTCATTTTAGTTTCGAAGTTTTATATGCTGCTTGTTTTAATCTGGTGTAGCTGGCAATAATTCTCTTTCTTCACCAGACGTTCAGGTTGAATACTTGTCCCTAAATATAAACTAGTTTGTCATACTAACTACTAAATATAAACTAGTTTGTATCATATATCAACTAGTGTGTGTGTTTTTGTCAGTCTTATGACCTCACAAATGCAAATAATAACTCAAAACTTCTTAATTGGGTTGGGTTATAATCGGCCGCTAACTTTTGGCCGCTTACTTCACACCGGTATCTGGTAGTAACATCTTGGTAAAGCAGCCAGGAGCGTCTCCTCAGAAGGGAACTCCTCAGTGATTAATGACATCGATTTGAAATTTGGTGCGGAAGTGTTGTTAAGATAACAATGAAATTACAGTCAACCAAAAGTAATCAGCAAAAAAAACTAAAACTTATTAGGTAGGTATCTCGTAAAAAATTGCCATGGGATAGGCATAAAATCTCGAAATGACAAGCGCTAGACTTAAATTCATAAAATTTTGCACAGCTGTTTTTAATACAAAGTCAATGATAACTATGATGTAATTTTTGGGATTACCCATGAGAATTCAGTAAAATCTCGGAATCAATTAAACTGTCAGATTACGCGTGCGAAGCCGCGGGTAATATTTATAAACAAACGAACGCTGCCAGCCGGCTCCCAAGCACCCGATGTACTCTTCCCCGCGCTCGCCATTCGCGCGAAGTACGTTTCGTGGTAGTTTTTTTTTCAAATAATGAGAATCCGTGGATGAAAATGACACAAATTATGAATAGTGTTTTTTTACACCGTTAATAATCAAAACACGTAAACTCTAACAACTTGAATTTTCTTTTGTGGGTTTTACAGGGTATTGTATTAAAAAAAATTAATATCTATAAATATCGTGGATGAATTTGACACAAATATTTTGGATAACAGATATCGGTATTTTAAAACGTCTGACATCTTTTTAACAAACTGTAATATTCTTTTAGAGTTAGTTGGGCGACATGTTAGGTACTGGTTAAAAATCAGGATTCCCGTGGATGGATATGACACAAAATGCCTAGGTACATCAGTTACTGCTCAGATATTAATAAGAAAGTAAAATTTTCGTCTTTAATTTTTTTTTCGTCAAATACTAATGGAAAACACTAATACCTAAATTTCTACTTATGCAGGCACCCAAAATGACACAATTTTTTGTATTAGGTTGGGCAAACGCTCCGGAAGCTATATGCGAAAAAGAAACAACTTTAATATTTTTGAAGCCTCAAAACGTAGTCCTACGGGTCTATACTGCCGCGTTGTTCGGTTGTGTCGTGAGCACACTCGTACTTTGACGTATCCTTACTAATAAGATCATTGGTCCATGTGATCAAAAGAAACAAATACGGAAGTAGGAAAGTAGGTAGGAGTGACGGAGTGACTTATCACAGTTCACAACTAAGCTAAGTATAAATAGTCAAGAGATGTCTCTTCGTTCCATTCTCCATACAAACGTAGTCCCGCGTCTCATTATTTTGAAAACTAGGCAACAGAAGTAGATGAAATTTTGTAAGTATGGACTAGACGTACTTATTTATGCCTGTGGTTTTCAGATTTTCACTATAGATGTGTAGGTAATATCAGAATTACAGGAGCTCAAAAGTCGAAAAAAAAGGGGTCAACTTTGCACGAAAATTACAGACTAATAAAGCATGTTTACAAAAATCGAAAAAACCACAGGCATAGAAAATATAATGAATATAGCCGCCTTATCTTAAGTACCTATGTATATTTTGAAGTTTGCGTAATTTTAAGTATCACCACCCCATATGATTTGATGTATTGCGTAGAAAAATGCGAAATTGAAATACGAAAAAAAACACGTATTTTTTGATCAACCCTTTATCTCTCTTTTTAAACATTATTTATTCTATTTCTGTTGTATAGTTGTTGATAATTAAATAATAGTTTAGGCTACATTTTCACGGAATCGCATATAAATTGTAAAATAATTACACTCGAGAATAAATTCAAAATAATGTACGCAAAGCATTTCATTTTCATTTGGAGAGCCTTGGGGGAGGCCTATGTCCAGCAGTGGACGTCTTTCGGCTGACATGATGATGATGATGATGAAGCATTTCATTAGTACCTATTAGGTACGTTAAAATTCTTTTGACGACAAAACATTTAATTTGCTTTTAATTTGAAGCCATAATTGCTGCGGTTACTTTTTTGAGAACAATGTTATTCTAAGCTTAAACACTGTTTGGATTCTAGAACAATCAGTTGCCTTAGTGACTGTTATGCTATCCTAAGTTTGGGGCGTCACCAAGGTAATAAAACAATAAGGTTTTGTTTATGTCTGGAGTCTAGACCCTAGAAAGTTGGAAAAAATAATTAGGTGCTTAGTTTTCCATTTAATTTTATGTGCGCTGTATTTCAGTACTTTCAATTAATTTTAAATTTTAACTTTACCGAGGATACAATGTGTTTGTTCTGCACGATAGCTAATTATGGACCTGTGCTACGGGCACTTTAAATATGCGCAACAAATAAAGAACATAGCCTTTATTGGACGTATCTAAAATATAAAAGTCAACGACTTTCATGTCCAAGGACAGAAAAAGATTAAAAAAGAATACCATAAACAAACTAACATTTCTTGTTCCATTATAGTTTGGAAGAGTGTTCTTGGGATTTTTAACCTTCGATGAATAAAAGAGTGTTATAATTTAACCTGTGTCGTGTATTTATGTATCTGTGGCATCGTAGCTCCCAAAGGGATGAATCGATTTAGTTTTTTTATGTTTGATAGCTGATTAAAATAAATATTGTAGCCGTTGTCGAGCCGTCATCTTACGTGTGGTGGCAAAATAGAACGTAAGTGGTTGTAGTTTAGTAACATTTTTCGCTATTTATTGTTTGATTCTTTCCGCAACGCGTTTCCACTTCACGTCCAATAACATAAATATAACCCACAAATAGGCGAGTGAGGTAAGTTTTTGTTCAAAATTATTTAAACACACACGATTTTGCTGTACCTAGGTAACTTTTTAGCGCATTGACATTTACAACGTTTAATACCCTGGTCGTCGAAACCGTAAGAAACTTTCTGATGTATCCGACAATTAATCATAACACACACGTCATTTTTGTATTCACGAAACAGTTTAAAGTCAATCGTTGTGTATATGTTGCGGAGCAAGTGATAAATTGATAATAAATATTCAATTAATTAAATTGCCCGGGCATTATACATAATGTCTATCCCCTATTGGGCAAAGTAATAAAAAAAATGTCTCATCTTGTTTGCAAATTGTAAGTGGTTAGTGTTTTTAATGTTGTGTTATTTTAGTTCCATTGTGTGTTTTGTTTTTATTTTATTTTTATTTTTTTATTTGTAAGTAATTAGTTTTGTATTTTGATTTTATTGCTTTTTGTTTGTTATTTTTTAGGAAATTTTGTCGCCTTCCGTGAAGTCGCCAAGCGGTCACAGCGGAAGACCAGCGTTGGCCTACACGGCCAACACTATGCTGAGCTGGGACCGCTTCGCGAGTTCGCATATTGTTGTTTTTTTTCTTTCTTTAATGTATTTTTATTATGTTTTGTGCGAATAGCGAATAAATATTTCTATTTCTATTTCATCTTAATGGTATAATTTAATTGTTTTGGTCACAGTTGAACCGAACATGTTCCTCCACGCTGCGCTCGTCGTGGCACCTAACTTTCCGAATGAAATAATCAGACTTCAGCTAGCCAAGAATCAATTGTAATCAAATCGCGCAACGATCATGTAGTAATATTCATAATGCCCGGACAATGGGATAAATAATGAAGTTTAGATAATAATCATCACTTTGCCCGGTATAGCTTGTCATTTTAAATAATGCCCTTATTAATCACTTGGTCCATAACATATTTATACATCTATATACGGTTAACTAACATGGTTCAAATTTTGGAACTTTACACGTAACAAATTTCAGCTTGATCTCAATTTCAATAGTCCCAGTTTCAACGGCGGTGTTGGCTAAAAATCAGCGCTGGGGTGGTGTTTTAAAGCTTCGGCATTATGCTGAGCTAGTGTCCGATTCGCAACCGCAATCACACATTCTATCCTTCGTGTTGTCTATTTTTACCTAATAATATTGTCGTGTCTTGTGTTGTTGTGAACAATTATATTTCTTTTTTCTGTTTCTTTTCTTCCTTTCAACAATAAATTGGTAGAATTCGTGAATCTAATAAAATAAACAGAGAAAACGTCACGCCACCGCTCTTGCGCGCTTTTGATGACTGGTCTGTGAAATGCTAGGTGAGTTGACCTAGTAGTAGACACTCTACCCTTCACCGTATCTACCACGTCAAAAGGGTCGAATGCCGACGTACCCTTCAATTCACTTTAACCGTGTTTACCTATCCATGTACATTTCCAATCGTCCTTTCTAATCCATTTTCACCAACTAGGAAACATTTTTAGGATAACAATTTTCCTCCTACTTCGTTTACTCGTTTACATTTTGAGGATATTCGCCCACACGAACAACCAAATACGGATAGCGATTGTGACAGGTAAATCCATGACAGGTGTCTAAGTACAATGACAAGTAATTAAGTTTTCCTACATACATGCCCGCGAAAATTGCCATGACGGGCTTCGTCGCGTTTGAGCTTAATTTGCACATTTGTTCAACTAATTGCTTAATTATATTTATAACTTGTTTTTACGTGTAGTTTTAAGTAAAAAGGACCTCAATGGAAACCATTATTGGTTTTCCGCAGCGTCATGCTGATTGTTACCCTTATTTGCGTAAAAAACCATTATCATCATCATCCCCCACTACATTTGCAGGTGGCAGGACCTTGTGCAAGGTCCGCTCGGATTGCTACCACCATCTTGCTCGCTAACCCTGCCGTGAAGCAGCAGTGCTTCTGTTGTGTTTCGGCGTAGAGAGTAAGACAGCCGGTGCAATTACTGGCACTTGAGGTATCCCATCTTAGGCCTCTAGGTTGGCAACGCATCTACAATACCACTAGGGGTGTTGCAGATGGGCGGTGGTGATCTCTTACCATCAGGAGACCCACTTGCTCGTTTGCCATCCAGTCGAATAAAAAAAAACAACGTTCTACTGCTGGGCTCAGGCCTCTTAGAATGAGAGGGCTTGGGCCATAGTTCCCACGTGGACCCAGTGTGGATGGGAACTTCACACACACTCTTGATTTGCCTCCTGTTGTGCAGTTTACCTCCACTCTAAATCTCGAGGTAAACTTCAAAAGTAATAACGCAAATAAAATCCGTAAAATTCAGAGGTGCAAGAACGGGCTCGAACCCACGTCCCTCTGCTTGAGAGGCCATAGGTCAGGCAACTAGACACCACAACTTTATTTTAACGCTACAATTTTGTTTCAGAAACTGTATTAACAAAGAATATCTCTCTGTGAATTCATGAACAGGAGCAGAATGTATTCACGTAGAACAAAGGCGATAAATTACCAATGTAAAGAAATACTACTTTAGTAAGTCGGCTTAAGTAGCTACAGATGGGGTGGTGAATAATGCATATTGCATCCAACGCTCGGACAAAGCGGAATTACACTTACGTGCACGGAAAAGAATACACTTGCCCGATCTTTCTTCGGTCTCGAGAGCTCGTAACTTTGATTCAAACACATTATATCATTCTTTATATGAAGTGAACCAAGATTTCTTAAAAATGGTTCAATATTGTTATTTGTTTTTTTTTTACTAAGTCGAACAAGATTTCCGGACTACAGACAAAAGCAAATTCAACCACTAAATTTAAACGAGTGATAATGCGACCTAAACTTTTTAAAGTATGACAAATCAGTGTGAAGCTACCTTAAAATTAATATTTCGGACTCTTCAAACCGTCCAACCTAATTTGCAGGGTTGGTAATACAAGGTTACATTATAGTTTTAACGTTTAGAATGAAGTTTATTTGAATACATATATTGTATGCCCGAAACGGGTAGCTGTTGATATTCTGTACCGCATGTCGACTCTGTAAACCCCTTTCAGTTTATGTAATAAATATTCCTATTTCTCTTTCTTATGTTGTGTCTTGAAAAGGAGTGATTTTTTGTGTGCCGTAACTGCTTTAATTATTCTTGATTTATAAAGTCATTCAAAACTGTTGGAACGTTGGTCTTCAAATTGACGATGCCGCTGGGTATTAAAATTATGGGTTTAAACTTAAATACAGCTCCAAGAACGATAAGAGACAAATGAAAGCCGACGTTTAAGCTCCCTAGAGAAGCAAGTGGAATACGTATAAGGTATTTAGGTTTCAATTTAGACACCTAAAACGCTTAGGCAAATATTATTTGTGTAAGAGATAAATTTTATACACATGATACGTGTAAGTCTTAAGTGTCTTAAGTTATTCAGAAATAAAAGTTGTAACTGGATCTTGAAGATATCGTTTCATTTTTATTTTCAAATTTGTATATCAGCGTAAGAGAATACGTGTGATAGGAACGATTGTATTTCAAACGTGTGGTTGCAAATGGCGTCTGCGAAAAAAATATGGCGAAGGAACAAAAAAATATATTATGTATTGTAACAATATGGAAATCAAATGAAAGCTAATAATTAGCCCATTCTAAATATATTTGGGTTATAATATGGGTTATAAATATATATGGGTTTTAATCTACCATTTTCACAGAAATATCAAAAAAACATAAAATAAAAAAAAATTAAAAAAATCAAAAAACCCGACTGCCTTGAAAACTAAAAGGAAGGAAATAAGGTTCAACAGTCGGGACCCATTCAAATCGTAACCAGCTCAAAAAATCTTGGTAATGGCCCCACAAACCCCAATCCAACTTTCAATCTTTTTCGTGTCCTCCATACATCAACCGAGACTTCAAATGATGGTTTTCTGGTTAAAATTTGTATAAATTTTTAGAACAACGCACCTCAAGCGCTAAATAAATCACTGCGTTTATTTTGTCGCATTGCGATGAATGCGTCATTAGTATTATCTGTTATAGAGATGTTTCTTATTTCATCAATAGGATTGTCCTGGGACTTGATTTTTGATAATGATTGTTAAAGATGATAAATCAATTTATTTATTATAGTCTATTCATATTGAACTTAGCCGTCTCTTGCCGTTTTAATGGATGTGGCAAAATTTTCATTAAGATTCGTGAAAGGAGCAAGCTTGTGTACAAATATTGTACCGTTATTAATTTGAATGAAAAGCAAGCTTTAAGTTTAGACATATATAGCAAACTTCTCCTGTTACGGCTTTGATAAAACACTAACATCTAGGCAACAAATTAGCTCCCAAACCAGTACTGTGGCAAGTGAAACTTGTAAACTCCAACTTGAACGACTGGATACACATTTTGATCACGAGTATGCGACGCTAGAGTTTGAAACCGAGCTATAAGATTGCTTTTAGATATAAGCCGTGCCGTTAAAGACAGACGGACAAACTTTACAACTTCGGCCATATTTACAGAGTCCTCGATAAGGCTGCGTCCACATTTTGGAATCGGTTCCATAAGTTATCCATAAGTGTGGTAAACTTGAGGGATGTTTACGTAAATGGTTTAAATTGGAATAGGAGTCTAAGGCACGCTGATCTCTGGAAGATTCATACTATGTAATGCAGCTTCTAAATGGATTTCGAGTGCTTAACAATCTTGATGGCTTCATAGAGATTACCCCTGACGGGGATAAGAGAAGATGTTGTTTACAAGATCTTGCGGTTGGTTTCATTTGTAATCACTTCAGTGGATCAATCATCTGTGGAAACTTTTGAATTGAAACATGACATCGACTACAAGACCGCTTTAACTATTTTTCTACTCCTTGATATCTTTTGTACACACTTTAACGGTACATTTCTCATTCGTAATCCTATTTAGAGTGTGTTATCCTGAAGCCGAGGTATTATGCAGGTCACAGTCGATCGAAGAGCACTCGGATGCACTCAAGTACCAAGTTGAATACGTTTTACAGATCGTTTTACCAAAAGTTTTGCAACTTTAAATATTTAAATCTCTACAATGGGCTGGTTTTACATATTATTGGGACTTTAATCAAAACTGTAGAGTGAGTTTTAGGTGAATTAGTAATAAAGGTTGGAATATTCTTGTATGATAAATAAATATAAGAGTTTATACTTATTTATATTTATTTTTATTTCTGATCCACCATAAAATATTCTCACAGTAATTTGTCGTAAATGTCTTGGTGATTGTCTTTCTCAGGCAATGCGATGTCACTATGATATTTTCTGCGAAAATGACCCACGGAGTGTCACACGGATAAGTTGATTCTATGTTACTTTTTATATATTATTTAGGTCCTGTTAGGTATAGGTAGAGTCATTCACGATGACGCGTGCCGTGGTTCTTATTACAATGCCATTAATGGCTAATTTGGCACTAGGTACACTTAATGACTGATCAAGAATACATGAAGGCGCTGTTTGCATGGTTGTTTTTTTTTATAATTCACGTTTTAATTTTGTTTTAAAGGTTTACTAATATAAAGTGACACTATTTACCGAAACTCATTTCAGTTTCTATGGGCGTGTACACGAAAAACAAGGTCGGTATTATCAGGGCCGGTCAAGCCGGAAAATGTCACCCACTAATAAAATGAATGAAACATATGTTTTGATGAAAATATTTTAAATGGATTATTATTATTATTATTTGGCCAAAGTTAATTAAGTAAGTACCAGGATGTTTCTATCAATGAACTGAGCCGTCTCTTATCTATTCCCAATACAAATTTCAACGAAACTGGTTCAGCGATAATACACAAACAAAGAGAGTTTTGCATTTATACTTTTAATAAATATATATAAGATAATGAATTCACCTCACCAACGTTCTCCTTTCTACCCTAGTTCACCCTAACTTCAATTATTTAAGTTAAAGCGTAATATACTGAGCGGCAAAAATCTGGCCCTCAAATGTATGCAGAATCGGTAATTTTGTATGAAGGGTGGGCCAAATTTTGTGCCGCTAAGTATATATTCCACCCAATATTTTTATTTATACAGCACTTCAAATCTAAACGACTAACACTTGTTCCTCGCAACGTATTACGCAAGACGCCACAGGCGGTAACATCAAAGAGTTCCTGAACAGCTAACATAGACTGAATACTTTCCAAATACAAGCTTTATATGAAAAGACAAGAATTTTAATGATACCGTTAATACATCATGCGTTTGATGAAGTCTTAGTGTAATATGTAATACTGTTACATAATATTTACCTAGTTAATAGAATAGAAATGTTCATTTGCTTTTTCACAAAAATACATTAGTTATGCCGAGCTGGGACTGCTTTGAGATTTCACAAAAACTTTTTATTATTTGTTCAAATTGTATTACCCTTGTTAATTAGACGTTTGCTTAATAAGTGTTATGATTTATTTTTATTTAAGTAATCAAAGTCCATATTTATTAATTTTGAAGGTAAAACAGACGTTTTTATTAAAAACTTTAGAAGTCCTTTTAAGATATTTCTGAAACTCAAAATTCTCTTAGGCTCTATCTTTTTAACTTTATCACATCACATGATACTTAATAAATTATTATTTTTTTGCTGACGCTGCGGCTTGGCCCCCATTGTGAAACCCCTTACCTATTAAAATTTTGCGATATCAGTCCTTAAGTTTACTTCATAAAGGGTTATTTAAATCTCCTATCCAAAATTCCAGATTTCGAAGTACAAAGGTATGAGCTGGAAGTTAATGAGTCACATTAGTCAGTCTGTACCATTACCATGAGTTTACAGTGACTGTACTCGATAGCGACGGCGTAAATTATTTGTATGGAGAATTGTACAGCGCCTCTACAAATAATTTACGCCGTCGCTATCGAGTACAGTCACTGTAAACTCATGGTAGTGGTACTAGACTTTTTATTGCGATATTTACATTACATTTCTGGTTTTCAGTACTTGCGACATAACATAAAACTAAGTTATACTAATTTTATCTAAGTCGAGCGCGAAGCAAACACTGCCGTACCATCCTTTACTGGAACCATTTCGCCGCATTTTGGTGGGACTCTGGGACTCTGGATAAGACTAGACTGAATATTCTTTATACGTGAGTGGGTACAAGTCAACGGCCAAGTCACACAACATTAACTATAATAATAAAGAAATCGCAGTAAGGAACCTTAGACTTGGCACGACTTTGTCTAGATTTCATTACTTTTTAGAGATAAACAAGCAGCTCCATCGAGACTTGGCTAGTTTTTTACAGAATGTTTTTGGTGGGATAGTTATTACAGCCTTAACCTCTTCACCGCCAGAGTCATCCAGTCGTGACAGCCAATGAAATGCCTCACACGCCACGGTCATCTATACATGACCAACATTCAACTCGAAATAAATTCTTCTGCAATGGAATTAAAAATCAAGGTGATTTGTCGCTGGTTTTTCTGTGGCGTACAGAGCACGTCACTTCGTTTGTTTTGCGGCGTTGACGAGGTTAAAACGATTTTCTACTTTTATTATTTGAAACAAAAAGCCTGTGTGGCCAACAAAAGTCAGAATATAGATAGTACCAAAGAGTACCAACGAATAAGGAGTTGTTGCATAATGCATGGCTCGGGGGCTTAAAGTTTTACGCGAATTTCAAGGGAGGTTGTAACAGCTTTCATTCCAAGCTCTTCGGGTTTCATAAAGAAAATGTTGTTCATAACTCTGGTAATTAAAAACAAAACAGTGAAATCAAATTATTCTTCATCAAAACAGTTGTCACCTTACAATATTTCTTTCTTATCTCTTTTTGACTATGAAAGTTTATATCAATTGTAGTTTTAAATTACTACATAATTACAATAGTTTTGCTTGAGTCCCCCCAAATTACAAAAACGATAACCAATTGTCTAACGATCCGTCAAATCTCCGGTTATGTAAAGTATTTACCCATGCAACTGAGCTTTGTTTGGGCTAAAACTCAAAAATACAGGCTTTCCCAGAGATAAGACCTAACTGGATCGAATTTTCGTCCCGAAAACACCCGCATACTAAATTCTATAAATTCTGTTTCCGAGATCCCTGAATGACTGTATATAGATCTATCTATAAGATTTCTGTGCAACTCATACTTACGAGTAAACACATGAAGTCAATTATGCGCGCTATAGATAAAGAGCATAGCGACTAATATTATTTAATTCGAATTCAGAAATACTTATTGCATTATATAAATAGATACGTATAAATAATCGAGTTTTGCCTGATAGGTATATTTCGAACCAATCCGTGGCACTTTTTCAACTTTTTCGATAATACTTTTACATTAATCACAGCATCACACAAAAAATTGTTTCGGCTGGAGTATACGGCGTTTAAACGCTCGTACAACGTGAAGGTAGACCTAATATATAGCGTTAATATTTCAGGAAATTGAAACCCTGTTTTTAGGGTTCCGTAGCCAAAATGGCAAAAACGGAACCCTTATAGTTTCGTCATGTCTGTCTGTCCGTCCGCGGCTTTGCTCAGGGACTATCAATGCTAGAAAGCTGTAATTTTGCACGCATATAGATGTAAACTATACCGACAAAATAGTACAATAAAAGATGCAAAAAATTTTTTTTAAAGTACCTCCCATAGACGTAAAGTGGGGGTGTTTTTTTTTCTCATCGAACCTTGTAGTGTGGGGTATCGTTGGATAGATCTTTTAAAACCATTACGGAGTTGCTAACACGATTTTTCGATTCAGTGATTTGTTTGCAAAATATTTAAATTTAAGGTGCAAATTTTCGTTAAAATCTAGCGTCCCCCCCACCCCTGGGTAGTAAAATTCAGGATGGTAGTAAGTATATCAAACTTACAAGGAAAACTATAACGGTTAAGGTTTCTTGAAAATTATTAGTAGTTTAAGAGTAAATAGCAGCCTAAGGTATAAAATATACCTAAACTAGCTATACCTATTCCGTACAAAATACGAAATCCTTAGAAAAATATTACTTTATTTTTTCGTAATGGCTACGGAACCCTAATTCGGGCATGACCGACACGCTCTTGGCCGGTTTTCTAACGTTATTTCGTCAGTTCCGAATTACAGTAGCGTTATACAAGCGCTCCTAAATCTGCGACTCGGCGTCAAAGGAAACGACGAGGATTATTAAGTTACTTTTATATCGTAGCTTTGTGATCTGTTTGCTTTATTTAAGGGATACGTTACACATTCGTTTTCAAAGAGAACTGAGTTTGTTGCGAGATTTTAGGCCGTTGCCGAAGACTAATTGAGCACAGTTTTTGCTGAATACGCAGAGCGAAATTCAGGTGAAGGATTCTTTTTACCCAAGTGCCTGAAATAAAGTTATGTTTTTCGAGTAGGTATGAATGTATGTCCATTTCTTTGGACCATTTAAGTCTAGAATCGCCCTGTATATTCGATCAACAAATCTTTGTTCTAACTCTAAGGTAAATATGCAAATGTTAAGCTTGTACTAAGTAGTAGTTACAATCGTCTATACTTCTATATCTATACTTTTATACTAATATTATAAAGAGCCAAAAAATGCATTTACTCTACGTTGACGCGCCCCAGTTTCGTGTGTGTCGGGTGTAGTTTTTGGTAAATTGAGCTGAAAAAAATAACGAAAAAATAACAAAAAATGAACCGACTACAAAACCCTTAAAACATATTTTTCTAGGTACGTACCTACTAGCTCGAAGTCGGTGCCTCAGCACGAGCCAGCAGGAGTGGGACAATAGTCGTAGTACGTACCTAGAAAAATATTTTTTAAGGGTTTTGTAGTCGGTTCCATTTTTGTTTTTTTTTTTATTTTTTGGAGTCGGTTTTACTTTTTTGTTAAAAAAATTCTTTATTTCTCACTTTTTAGTGATTTGTAGCCAAAGTACATCTCACAACGATTCTATTAAGCCCAAACACGACTTAGTTGCTTTGTTTTATAACAGAGTTCCGTTGCCTACCTTCTGGCTTCAGCATCATATCAGTTCGAAAGAATCATTAACTTAAAGCTTCTTCTTAGTCGCTTATCTAGGTATATTAATCATGATCGTTTATAGACGAGCGAGCATTACTTAGCTTTGATGAGTTCCATTGGTCATCACGGTCTTCTTCATCAGGTCCAGGTTACCAAATGATACTTTCTGAATGTAAATGCTCATCTTAATGCTAAAAATGTCAAAATCGCCATAGGTGCCTATACAATTTGAGGTTTGCCCTCGATTTCCCTAGGATCCCATCATCAGATCTTGACTTGGTGACAATGGGACCACCTCAGAAGAATACCCTTTCGATTAAAAAAATAATTTTGAAAATCGGTCCACAATTGACTGAGTAATCGGCGAACATACATAAAAAAAAATACAAACATCGGAACATAGAACCTCCTCCTTTTTTGAAGTCGGTTAAAAATGTGTGTGAAGTGCCCTTGATTAGAGACCTTTTTAGAGTTCTGTGCCCAAAGGGTAATAAAAATGGGACCTTATTACTAAGACTCCACTGTCCGTCTGTCTGTCTGTCACTAGGCAGTATCTCATGAATCGTGATAGCTATACAGTTGAAACTTTCACAGATGATGTATTTCTATTCCCGCTATAACAACAAATACTAAAAACAGAACAAAATAAATGTTCAAGGGGGGCTCCCATACAACAAACGTATTTTCGATATTAATAACGGCAACAGGTAGTTGCTTGAAATATTCACAGAATATTAATTTGTATAAATGTACTTCAAAAATAAACAATTAAATTAAAATAAAATGAATATTAAGGTGGGCTCCCATATAGCAAACGTGGTTTTACCGTTTTACGTTTTGCCGTTTTATGCTATTGTCTAATGTTGTATAGGTACGGAACCCTTCGTACGAGAGTCCGACTCGCACTTGGCCGTTTTTTTTTTTACTTTGCCGGTGCAAAGCCGGGGCGGGTCGCTAGTACCTACTTAATAAGGACATAAAAAAATATTTTGGCGTCCTGCAACGAAACCTCTTAGCAAAACGTAGTTTTCAGTAGCGGTTAAAAAGCCATCCTAATAGGCTGGTAAAAGTTAATAGCACAACGTACACGAAGTTTTAATCTTTTTGGCGCAACATCTACAAAGGCAAGAACAGAAACAAAGCTTCTGTTTGCCGTTGACTTAGGAAAGAAAATACAAGAAAATACGTGCTGTGTCCACTAATGGGCAATAAGACGGTAACGATGAAGTAAAACTTCAAAAGAATAATAAAACTTAAATTTTGCTGCGGCGCCGGAGTGCAAAATGTGTTCTTTCGCCGTTCAATGCTACTTTTAACGAATAAAATGTGTTTTTGCAACAAACTTTGTATTTTTAACAGATACTCTGGAATTTACAATGGCTTTTAGGGTTCCGTAGCCAAATGGCAAAAAACGGAACCCTTATGGATTCGTCATGTCTCTGTCTGTCTGTCTGTCCGTCCGTAAGTCACAGCCACTTTTTTCCGAAACTATAAGAACTATACTGTTGAAACTTGGTAAGTAGATGTATTCTGTGAACCGCATTAAGATTTTCACGCAAAAAAAAAGAAAAAAAAACAATACATTTTGGGGGATCCCCATACCTACTTAGAACGTGGGGGGTATCTATGGATAGGTCTTCAAAAATGTTATTGAGGTTTCTAATATCATTTTTTTCTAAACTGAATAGTTTACGCGAGAGACAGTCCAAAGTGGTAAAATGTGTGCCCTCCCTGTAACTTCTTAAATAAGAGAATGATAAAAGTAAAAAAAATATATATGATGTACCATGCAAACTTCCACCGAAAATTGGTTTGAACGAGCACTAGTAAGTAGTTATTTTTTTAATACGTCATAAATCGTAAAGGAAACTTTTATATTATGTTACTGGCTGCTACGGAACCCTTCATGGGCGAGTCTGACTCGCACTTGGCCGCTTTTTTATTTTAGTTTGCTAAAAATAAATAGAGTTTATTTTAGTATATCTATCAGTGATATTTATTACCTAGCTCTTTTATGCGTAAAAAGCTCCATATCAAATATAGACCTAGGTAAAATTTATCCTGTGACTGTCAAAGAATTATGGATTTGTTTATCTGAATCAAATTGATTTTATTTTAATTTTTAAAGACGCATGGCAAAGTGACAAATGAAGGTAATCGAAAGTTTTTATTCGACAAATAAACAGGCTGATCAACTGACGGAAACCCCAATGATAGAAAGAAACCCAAAATATACCTAAATGGAATGATGTCAAAGTAACAAAAAATTAATAAGCGGTTATAAATAAAGGGGGTATCACATGAATAAGTAAGTTAATACTCCTATGTCAGACAGTGCATGGTATCTAACAAGTAAGAAAGTAAACATTCGCCTGCAAATCTCCACGACTGCCTCAGCTCATTCCTGTTTTCCTATGTACTTACTTATACTTCGTACTTTCTGTCTGAGTATGCAAGCTTTACACACGCTCGCTCCTACATCTGGAAGTAGGTTTGTAGCTAGACATTTCATTCATTTAATTCATTCTTCAATTTAGACATTCACTTTACATACATATGTAGATGGCGCTAGGCGACAAAAGATTCTCAAGTTAAAATAGTAAGGGCGACTGCGTACTGCGAATTTTTACCGCGCGATATTTATTCGCGTGAATTATATGCGCTTTACAAACAATTTCTTTGCGAATTTTTTTCCGCCAGTGCGGATACTCGTATAAGATTCAATGTGTTACAGAATTGCGAAAAAAAACCGCGCGGAAAAAAATCGCAGTGCGGACAGGGCCTAACCGTCTCGAGAACACAATTGGGAAAGTACGCCGTGTACGTATGGAAAGTACACGACACGAGTTTCCGGACTCGGGTTAGATTCCCAGATCCAATCTTTCTTTTTTAGTATTTTAATGTGTTATAGTATAATTAAGGAAAAATCGGTCTTTAATATAAATGGGCTCGGTTTATTTCAAACTTTTCAAATCTTTCATCATTACCTAGGTACTTTAGAGATATTATAAACATTAAATGATCGTTAAATGGTCTTCCTGCTCGATTTCTTTTCTAACGGTCTGCTGTTGTTAGCTTTAAAAGGTTTTAACGGCTTATCGGGCAGGCTACTCAACCCCCGGGGAGTTGTAATGTAAAGGGAATTTTTCTATTGAGCTGACTTCGACTTTTGAACTTTAAGGCAAAACAAAACAAGAAAACAAATTTTGATACCTCATTTGACCACACATCATTTCTCTCAGTTTCCACTTCAATAGTCACTTGAGGTATGTCAGTGACTCTTAGTGCGTAAATAAGTATGCAATACAAAACCAATTTTACTCTCGTCGTTTCAGTTCTCACAACATTTAGCCAGTAATGTGAGTAAAAGAAAACTGTATCTTAAACATTCCAGTCGTGAAATTCAAGTCAAGACTTGTAGAGCAAGTCATGCTCCCACTTTGTATTCAGGCAAGACCGACTTCCCGCCAGCTACTAGAGTCTAGTGACTGGCAACTCCATGTGTGCATAATGTATGTGCAGTAATGCTTTGGCCTGCTCGCGTTAAAAATGCAGGGTTTGGCGACTTGGGTGGCATCGCCGCCTCGCTTTCGTATGAGTTACGTACTGCTCTGTGTGATTGTGCCAATCCTTCAAATGACAAAGATGTTTTACTTTCTGAAGAACAAAGGAAGAACAGCGCCGTTCGCAAGACCGGCAATTTTTGCTGATTTGGGACCATTTCGTGACATACAACTTTCTTAATTTTTTAATACCTTTTTGTTATGCTAGTTTGTCACGAATAAATGATATCTGTTTCTATTTTCTATTTGAAGCATTTTATACAATTTATTAAAGTTCAAGACAGTAAGTAAGGCAGAAGAAGCAGTAGTCATATTACGATTGATAACTTAACCGGTAGGACGCCCAGTGCGCCAGTGTGGCGCATACCTAACTCGTGATTTATCAATATTTGTTACTAATTTCGATCACCTTTTGACATAAATTAGGGTACAAATAAATTAGGTAGGTAGGTACGAAACGAAATTGCACTTCGGCATAATCTTAGGCATATTACTCCTGTATTTTTATGTTTTGCAGAGCTAAAGACGCTTCCATTTACCATAATTTACCATAATTGAAGCCCATGTTTAAGATAAACTAAGTACCTAAACATGAACTTTGCTAATTCAAAGTAAGAATTTGAATCGAAACAATATTTATAGTCAAAATACCACAAACGGGACTTATCACGCTATTATTGCACAAGTAATATTTACCTCGACGTTTCGGCAACGTTACAGTTGCCGTGGTCACGAGTAGACTGAAGTGTGGGGTGTCAAGTCTACCTAGCAGCGCGAGTTCTTTGAACTACCCGCACTTGATCACTAATAGTACCGGCACTCGTATCACGAACTCGCGCTAGTTTCGCGGTAGTTCGAAGAACTCGCGCTGCTAGGCAGACTTGACATCCCACACGTCAGTCTACTCGTGACCACGGCAACTGTAACGTTGCCGAAACGTCGAGGTAAATATTACTTGTGCAATAATAGCGTGATAAGTCCCGTTTGTGGTATTTTGACTATGAGTGAGAATCACGAAAGTTTAAAACGTTATACGAAACAATATTTAGCAAATTATTCTCGTCACGCCGCACTCAACGTGTTTGCAAGAAATAAAATGTATTCAGTCGAAAATTGTAATTGTTAGTACATCACTAGGAGCAACTTTTATTTTCTGATAAAAGGAAAATGGAAAATTGTTACAACGAAATGAAAAGAATACTACGCTTCTGTTGAGAAACAGGTTCATTAATGTTCAAGACAACAATGTTGGTTTTAGGTAAGCGAACTTTGCTATTTTTATATATGGTTAGTACTGTATACTGTGTTTCAAAAGTAATTCAGAATATTTCAGCGAAGTAATCTTCAATTATAATTGACACATCTCCATACATTAGTTGATGTTCAACTTATACTTATTTTTGATATTGCTCTAATGTATTGTAAATTCACCACCTGCTAAAATGTATTCCGTACTTCTCCATCCATTCCATTGTGAAAGATACTGCTCAGAAAATTTCTGTGTATATGTTCCTAGGCATATCGTGAAATGGCGCCATTTCATGATATGCCTATAGGAATTTCATGATCTGGCGCATTTTACGATCGGCCGCCGACATATAACCTGTGTTTTCTGTACTGCTTACCATGTGTTGGTGTGCAATAAAGAGTTATTGTATTTATTGTATTATATTGTACGGCATTAAAGGGTGATTTCATCGAGAAACAAAAAATTATATAAAAATCCCTATCAAAGGTATGTAGTAAAACTAAATTTTGTACATAAATAATAAAACAAAATATTGGACAAAGGCCTTGTCTCGTGACCTAAACAACTCTCGGTCTGGTGCAATGTCAGCCCAATGAAAGGATTGGCCAGACATTGCACCAGGGGGCCTACCATGATCTTTTCATAAACGATCCAAATCAACGATCAAATTTAGGCACCTAAACTGAATCTTCGAAATTAGTACCACGACGTTTATTTCTCAGAGCTGAGTCTCAATGGTTTACAAGTGAATGAAAAACCGATATTGTCTCTGGTCCGAAACTGAAACGCTAAGTCGCGAAAGGGATGCCGCTATATGCAAACCAAATATTGTATACTGAAACCTCTTTATTTTGGAAAACCATAACACTATGTCATTCCGTGTTCTTAGCAACCGTTGTGCTGATTACAAATAATGTTTACGCTGTCACTAATCCACGAGTGTCTTTTCTCACTGAAAAATTAGTTTTATCAATGAGGAGTTAAGAAGCACAATGTCGTGAGGAGTACCTATGAAAAGTTATAAAACTTGAATAAAAGTTAAAAAGTTGTTGAAGTTTAAAAAATATTCCAAGTAAAATAGTTGGAAGTCCAAAATAATTGACAGAATGAGTAACTTATACTGAATCGCTAAATTTGACACTGAAGCGATTCAATTCCCACTCAAGTTAAGCGTCATGGTAAGAATACCGCGTGAAGTGAATGAATGAAAATGTCTGTATCGCTGTCGCTGAACCGTGCTTGAACTGAATTCCAAAAGTAACGTCGTGGTACGAAATAGCGATGCAGTTCAGTTTAGAGCCTGAACTGAATCGTATTAAGAGAGCGTGGTAGGCCCCAGATCAAGTATTGCACCTCGTTGGTCTCTCTCGTCGGCGCTGACCGTTCTCCGGCATCCACCAAATGACTGCGTGTGTACACATGTAGTCTTGATGTAGTACATAATGATTTTCTATTGTATTTTATTGGAAAATATAGTATTTATCGTGGTTCTTCAATTAACTTCAGTATACCATCATACAGTACAGCCGTATATTTTTTGTTTTGACTTTTAATGAACTACTTAGCATATTCATTTTTAGAAAAAAAAAATAGACAATTTATTTGCATAGAATAAGTAGTTACATCAAATGTCATTAGATGTTAATGAGACAAAAGTTTACTTAACCTGCTATTTGTACAATTTTCTTACACTAACATACAAATTACATTTTCTAACACTAAAATCAACTGACTGGAAACTATCTTGCGACAGAAAATGTTATTGGATAATCATAATAGATATGAAAATCAAAAAACATTACAGTAATTGAATGTCACTTTGGGTGCCCGTAATCCGATTGAGATAAGACTTTTCCCTATGGAAAACCTTATGCACTAGCTACATATGCACCTAGTTACTTAAATTAGAATAATTAAATGTCTTAACTCTCACGTAAATTTTTCGATTGCCACTCATTTGCTTTCGTTGACTAAATTTTATACTTACCATGTTTCTGAGTTTGTTAGACTAATGCGTAACGGGCCACTGCCAACCTTCAGGTTAATCCAGCTTGTGAGAATTATTACAGCAACTAAGTATTACATTGTTCTTCCACTACTAACTATTGTGTAGTTACTTATCCTGGAATACGAGTTTGCGCTCGTAGTATCACTTTGGAAAAAGTTTTTTGGAGCTAGCTTATTTTTGTATTTTTACAAAGCTTCTAAATTTTAGTCGAAGTGTCAATGTTAAATTAACATCGACACGTCGACTAAAATCATATTAAATATTAAAATCCTTAGCGATAACTTCAAGCGTTGCTTCAGAGAGCCTGCGATCCTTTGAAGTCGAGCCACCAAAGCCTTACGCGTTGACGCGGAAATTCTGATCACTTCTTATTTTCATATGTACCGTCGAGGACAAAGATATTTAAAGGTATTTTCTTGCACACTGTCGCAGTATGTGTTCGCTTTAGTGCATTGTTATTTTAGCATATTTTTCCCAAATCGATGCCATGCAGTAAATATAATGCCTATTTAATAAAACTGACTGCTTTTGACTGTTTTCTTAATCTACCAAAATTAGATATATTTCTAATGATAATGATGAGCCCTAGCATGTTGCCGTAAACAAGTGTACTTTTTACTAAATGTTTTTCCTTGACATTGTTAGGAAATACATTTCCATCGATAATCGATCATTCATTCATTCAAAGCCGTAATGAAACTGTTACGATAGAGGTAGAAAGATAAATATACCTAATTTCTTCTTTAATGAAAATCAAACATTACGTTTCAGATGTGTCAATAATATGGCAAAATAAATAACAACATCAACTAAAATAACTAGAGTAATATGTGAATTTGTAAATGCAATAAAATAATGACAATAAAAAAATAAACGAACGATAATCGCTTGCATCCGTCGAAATAAAGTTTTGTGATCTTAGGTGGATAATAATATGCACAATACAAGAAAAGCAACTAGAAAAAAATACAGTATAGAAAACTGCCACACATTGTCGTATATTTTTTTATGAACAGAAATGTTTGAACACAATATTTAAACGAGAAAACATTACTATGATACATTTTTGTTTCCATTCTTTTAAAGAACTTGGATTGTCCATAAACTTAACCTTTTCTTTAAGAAAAAAATTGATGTAAGTAACTATTTCTTGGGTTAAGATTTTAAAATTATATACCAAAAACACATTTTAGGAGTAGGTATAATAAAAAAACTTAGATAAGAACTACACAGTCGATTAATCTAGCGCAAAAAACCTCATAGTCATTCAGGTCTGATGGACTTAATGAAAGCTGGATTTTAAGCGGAGTTTTTTAACTTTTGAACTTGTTTGCAAAAGTTAAGGAGCATAGTACGCCCGTGAGAGCATAATACAATTTCTTTGAGCATTCAACTTCATTATTGTATTTTTCTTCAGACAAGTTTACCTGAATTACTTTGTATGAGAGTTCTTTGTCTTAAAAGCAATGATGTGATATACACTTAACAATAGAGAGTATTATCTTTTTATTTGATTAAATACATAATCAGTCGACATCAGTAAATTAATCTTTTTATCTTTTTTAAAATTGGTAGTTCGTTAGTCTAGTACAGTCGAGGAAACTGTATCACGTACCAGGGTGGAACCTTTGTGCTACTAATGTCATGTTGACATTCCATACATTTGTCAAAGAAGTCATAGCGAAATTGATTACGAAATGGTTCCACCCTGGTACGTAATTCAGTTTTCTCGACTGTACTTTGTAGGTAGATCCGTTATGTCGGATTTGGATGAATGGATTGATTTCCATTCAAACTCTTATTTTTGTCATTTTAGCTGACCTCGTTACCAAGAAGTGCCAGTTTAAAAATAAACCATGAAATTGTACCAAAAGTGCATTATATTTATTAATCGTTATATAGACCAATATTATATCTAAAGTTGCTATAGCGACCATTATGCACCCGTTTGTTACTCAGGTTTTCTTACTTATAAGAAGAATAAGAATGGTTTATTGGCTGATAAAATAGATACACATACAGAAACACTGAAATATACACATCCATGCCTATTCCTACCAGCTAAAATGGCCGCCACTCAGCTATGTGTCGCGAAAAGATCTGAAGATGATTTCGCGACGCTGATTTTCAGTGACGCCAGTTACTTACATAGGTGGCTGTCACCAGGGACACATCCCAGTATCAGACAGGGTTACTAGGTTATTAGGTACTATAATGTTGAAATTCTAATTAAAGTTACTACCTACAGAATAAATTACGGTGTTTTTCGTATTATTTCATCCTTAAACCTAAGCGTATGCCTTGTATATACATCAAAAATGCTAGGATACGATAATAATAACAAAATCTCAAAATAAGTGAAATAAAAACTTTTTGTGCATTTAGTAGAAATCATAGAAATCAGATGGTACCTTTGTGATTACTTACCTTATAACATTAACAAAAGTCTAGTGTTAGTAACAGTTAACGTTAAGTTATTAAAATTTTTTCATATAGATGATTAATATTTATTTACCATCATAATTTTTCTATTAAGTACCTTGGAATATTTTTTCCCTTGCCATTTGGTAAATCAGCATTACAAACGGTTTGAAAAGAAAAAAATGTGTGTAGTTAGACAAATCACACGAAATTTATTGAGACGAAAAATCACATTAGTTAATTGGAAATATGACGTTTGATGTAAATTTTTACGTTTAGTCTTTTTGCCTGATTGCATTTGCCCAATGACTAGAGGACCTACCTAAAGCGACACTTATCTCCTAAACCATTGGATTTTGCTATGAATTATTAAAACCTAATTATAGTTTATTAAATTATGTGTCATAGATTCATGGAAATTTCAAAATTGGTTGTCTGGTAAAAAAGTTATGTTTTTTTCTCCTAAAAAAAAACTTTAAATCGCTCTCCTGTAAAGTTGAAGAAGTGTCGCTTTAGTACTTTTGCCTGCCGAGCGACGATATATTGTCAAGATCAAAAACGGCAAAATTCCAACACGTGATACTTCGCTCACTTCATAAAAATATTACACAGAAAGAGAAAACGAACTTTGACATCGTTTGCACGTATAAAAATAATAATGTTTCCTCGCAAAAAAAACTTTTTTCGCTGCTTGTTTGATAAAAAGACTGTAGAGACTTCTTTTTAGCCGAGTCTCGCATGAGTCTTCAAACCGTACCGCGGAAATAAATAAACTGCGAAACAAAGTTACTTAACACGGAAGCAAAATTTGCAAGCAAGGAACTGAGGAAGTTTTATGATTTCCGGCAACCAATTTACAGGCATCCTCACACAAAATAAACCATGGTAGTTACAGGTTTTAGCATATAGAATAAAAGAAGTCGGGTTTCAATCTCCGTGTACTATGACAAGTGTGTCCAGAATCAGAAGAAAAAGTGCCTGGGATGTCTTCTACTTCAGTCTACTCATGATCTGACCTGATCCTGATCTGTTATGATGACCATTGAAAGTTGCAACTCATTTTGCAAGAAGCATTAAATTCCTTTGCAAGAAGCGTTCGTCGAACATACAGGGTTTCTGATTTATTATATTCTATGCTTCGCACTCTAGAATTTGCATTTATATACGTACGTGTTTAACTATGTATTATAACGTGTGGGCTCCACAGAAAACCAGCATTACTGTCATCGACATCTACGAGTATGTATAGACTGCATGTTTCTTACATCAAAACGGCGCACAAAATTTGTTCACAGCGCGGATTTGTGAACCTTTCACTATTGTTTGTTGACGTCCGTGACATGGGTTGTGTCAAAGTAAATGCGTGATTGATGCGCCGCACGTTTTGTTCCAAACAGCCAGTTTAGTGCCGTAAGGTACATAGATGACAATGGTTGCTGTACATTACGTCGTGTCGCAACACATGCTGAGTGGAGGCTTTTTTGGTGTCCTGTCGTGTCACCACGTAACTTAGCTTTTATTGTTAATTTTACCCCCTGTCTCACCATCCATTGATTAAATTTATTTGACGGATAAATGTGATGCCGTCTCTGTTTGTTTTGTTCGAATAGATGGAGATGGCGTCACATTTATCCGTCAAATATAATTAATCTATGGGTGGTGAAACAGCCCTGTAGTGTTTTAGTCTTATTACTGTACCGTGGGGGTACTGATAGAACCAAATAAATCATTCTTTCTTTCTTTCTCTTTGCTTCTAATTAAAGACAAAATTCAATTTTCTGGTATGCTTTATAATTTTATTTAATTTGTCATTGTTTTATTTAATTTTATTTTATTTAGGTAATTGGTAAGAATAATAATTTATAAATTTTATAATAATTCAATGTAATTTGTGTTATTTCATTTTATTTATGGTATTATTCAGATCTCAATTAGGCATGTAAAAAAATAAAGTTATTTAATTTCTTTAAAAAAAATACACGCACATTTCATAAATTAACTACTTATCCTTAAATAATAGGAATATAGGGGTAATACTTGTTACTTTATCACATAAAACCTTTTTTCTCCATACTTTTAAATCAAACTTTTTGGCGTCAATCAAGCAACGAGTAAAGTCTAACAAAATTTACTTTACAATTGCTGTGCTAAAACCATTACATTCATTACAAAAGCAAAGTAGATAGGTAGATCTGTTTGTTCAGTTTCTAATAGTACTCTGAAAATATCTGGCATGTACATACACGTCGATTTTCTCTCATCCAAACTCAAACGAGATGAGTTAACTCGTACTTCCAGCATTCGGTTGCACCGTGTCAAATATTTTACTACGTGCGGTGTGGTAAAAGTTCCTTCGTTTGCTCATTAGTGTTTCGCCCCAAATAACTAAGGATAAGGAAAGCCTTGTGTTCGCTTTCTTGTTTATTTGTGTAGGGGAGCGCATCAAGTATCTGTCTATCTTAGAAGTATACCATATCATATGAACTGCGTACACGTTTTCATGTGTATCTACGACTGCTGCTTGATCGCTTTTCTTTGTCACGTTTCATATTCTGACTTTTTCTTTATTCTTATTTTATTTCTACTTCATTCTTACTTAGTATAATAAGTAAGTATACTAAAGAAAGCATTTATAAATTTCATTCACAGTAGCAATCTTATTTTTATGTTATTTACACTCACTCTTACTTTCTATTGAATAATATTATAATAAGTAAGTGTACTAAAGAAAGCATTCATAAATTTTATTAACAGTAGCAGTCTTAAATAGCTATTTTATTTTTTTATTTTCTGTATTTACACTAACTCTTTAACAAGCTGTATGTTGTACCAATGTAAGCAACTCAAGTGTAAATGTCTCCGACCTTAAAAACTTGAGTCATTGAACGAAAAGCAGTACTAAGTTCACAAATGCTCATACAAAGATCTTTTACACCTACGTTGTATATTCATGTTTATCTTTAATTAACTGTCTTCACATGAAATGTTAAATGTCAAATAGGATTAACTTATCTAAACCACATTTAGATAAGACAAAATAAATTGAGTTTTGGATTTAATTAAGTACTTAGATATGATCAACTTTAACAAACAAAATTTTATTTCATGTAGTAGACTTACTAGTTTTAGAAACGAGAAGACGTGGGACGATTTCAATGTATATACGTTTCAATAATCCATAAGGCCGAATAGCCCAGTGGTTAGAGAGCCTCACTTCGAAACTTGAGTTCCCGGGTTCGATCCAGAATTTAGTCGGGGCAAATATATTTGTATAAAAATACGGATGTATGTTTTCGAGTCTTGGGTGTTTAATATTTATTTAAGTATGCTGCCTAATAGGTATCTATAACAAAAATTTTGCGTACTTTGGGACTAGGTTAATTTTATTATCGTCACATGTCCCTTAGCATTTATATTTAGAACATGGTGCTAGATTAGGCCGGGAGTTGGGAAAGTAAGAAAGAATATGCATTTGTTCAGCTGTGGGACTACAACAATAGGCTATTTATAATAACAGAAGTCTTGAGCTTAAGCTCAAACTAGGGTTCTCTCTCTACTTAATTTTTTTGAATTTTGTATTGCGTAGACAAAGACTAAGCTATAAATCCAAGTCGCTCACAGCGCAGGACCAACTTAGTTTTCACTTGAATAGTTACTCAATACTAAGAGTAATTTAAGTCAAATTATATTTATTCCAAGTATTCTTCGATAATCGACATAAAACGCCCTCAATTACTTGGAGTAAACTGTCTTTTACTGCGGCATTTTGACTTTTTCCTCTCGAAACAAACACAAATACTTAAAGTGGCATTTAGGTAGTTACTCAACTGAACAGTCCAAGTTTATTATACGTACTTTCATCGTAAACACTAACCTGATTAGCATTCAATTTGTTTGGTCAACAACTTCTCGCTTTTAAGAGCCACATGACGAAACTTTCTTTCCCCTAATGGGTTGCCATGGCAAGAAAACCTATGATTTATCTGGCATTCCCCGAACAAGGAAAAACAATTTTGGTTCCTTTCCTGAGGAAACAAGAATATGGCAGTGCTTATAGTTACATAAACAGTTCTGTTTTTTCTACAAGTAATAAATGTGATGGAATTCTTTTTGAGAGTAATGTATTTCAAAAAAATATAAATGATTTGCTACCAGCTTTCCGTCCCTTAGCGTCCAAGGACTTGTTTCGGGAAATATTTTGATAAGTAATGAATAAAAATACCGCCGAATATTTTTTATTCATTTCATATCAAAATATTTCCCGAAACAAGTCCTTGGAGCTCAGATATAGGTAATTCTAATTACGTACTTTGAAACATGATAGTTTGATTTTTTTATGATAGAAATGTACAATATTAGGTATTATGTCGTTTGACAAAAAATATTGTTTATTGATATCTGTCTCTAACTATTTGTCATTTTAGCCTATTTTCTTCAGGTTGTGTTTCAATCTGTCAATGTTATAGTTTGTTATAGTCATCGTTTTTGAATAATTGTCCATATCTTAAAAATAGGTTCAGGCAGTGTCGTTTTCATTGGCTAGAAGTTTCAAACCATCAATTTGAACTAACTTTGACCATAAATGTTAATTTGTTCACTTCCAGTTTCTTGAATATCTTCTTACATTAGTTCATTGAATAAATCTGTTTTCGCAGGATTGTTTTAAAACTGACAGAAGTTAAAACTTTTAAAACGAAGTTACGCGGATTTGTAATAAAGTCAACTTGGCTGAACTTGTTAGCGAATTCTCTTATAATTTCAGGTATTATAACTTTCGGTCGTCTACCTCTTTTTTTAATTTAACGCGTAAAATCACATTCAGCACGGCGAATCTATCTGAATATTAGTTAAAAACTTATAACTAGTTTATCTTAAAAACAACGAGCTTTGATACTTACGGTAAAGTTTTGTTCAATGATAAATCTTAAATTTGTGAAAATCTTCAGGTCTGCTTTATTTTGATGAGATATAGATAATCATCTTGAATCTTTAAGGATTTAAAAAACATCAATAAATAATTGTAGTTCTTTATATGATATCTGAGATAGACAGATACATTTTAAAATGCATGTGTTTATCTGGTGTTGAATCCGAAGATATACTTATCTATATATGCTTTTCTTACTCTCCAGGATGCCTAACATAAATTACGCCACTAATAAATATATCCCAATATATGGATACCGAAAGAAAATCTTGTATGGTATGCACTGCAACATTACAGTCTCGGGAGAATCTTAAACTAAAATAGTATCCATTACTTATTGTTTCAAAGTTTCCGATCGCCGTATTTAAGTTTTCCATTTAAAATTCAACGTCTGTACTCTCAAGGGGGGTAAGAAGAGGGCGAAAGTTGGTTCAATAGATAAGCTTTAGCGGACTGCTTTAGTGAAAAAGTTATGGCGTTAGTTCGGTGATATCCACTATCCAAAAGAGTTCCTTTTTAGGCCACGTTGTAAGCCAGAGGAGCTGCAAACTCTTAGAATTTTATACTTTTTTACTGTTTTTTTATAATAGTTCTTTTTTTGTATCTATGTCATTAATGCTTTTTTTTTTATTCGACTGGATGGCAAACGAGCAAGTGGTTCTCCTGATGGTCAGAGATCACCGCCCATAAACATCTGCAACACAAGGGGTATTGCAGATGCGTTGCCAATCTAGAGGCCTAAGATGGGATACCTCAAGTGCCAGTAATTCCACCGGCTAAATGATTGTTTTAGTTGTGTTATTGATTGTATTATTTTGATTGTGGCTGTGTCGTGAAAGTCAATCATTTTTATCTTGATCATTTTATTTCATTTGCTTTTAGTTAAACAATCCATCCTATACGTTTCAAGAGTGATATTATAAATTTAACGTGTTTGTACGTGTTTGTGTTTGTGCGAGACGGATAAACCTATTCGGACGCGGTTCTTTTGAAATTAAATTTGTCTTTTCTGTTTATAGCGTATTGCGCGTTGATATTAAAATATTGAAGGTTTCTAATATTCATTCCATCTTAGGCCTCTAGGTTGGCAACGCATCTGCAATACCCCTGGTGTTGCAGATGTTAATGGGCGGTGGTGATCTCTTACCATCAGGAGACCCACTTGCTCGTTTGCCATCCAGTCGAATAAAAATAAAAAATAAAATAAAAGTGAAATGCCAGTTACTAATGATTTCTGTAACAAGTTAAAATATGCATAACAAGTCAAAACATGTTTCCACATGGTGGCACACCACTAGTTTTTAATCCTTTTAGTGCATATAGGCAAAATAAATAAGGGTCCCTAGTTGACTACTTGTCCCCTAAATACACCCACATTTCACAGTCCACTTTAATACGTGACAACCACTACAACAATGCTGAGACCCGGTCGTTTGTTTTCGAGGCCTGGTACCGGGATTCGACCCACTGTTCGGAGAACGCAGGATTATGCTATCTCAAATTTAATGGAGTAATCACAATAGTTAAGTAACATGTAATGATGGAGCTTTCGCTATGGGTAATTGATTCGATAGCTGGATCTTTTGAATTGCGCCATCATAAACAATGGGGGATATGAAAAAGTTATACTTGGGACTTGGACACAGATTGGCCGTTTTAACATAAACATGACAATGTAATGCCGCGGCTGTGCACGATAACTATGCCGTTATTGCAAAAGTATGGAGCTGCACTTGCGTAGGACGTAATAAGTATGCTCTTTATGAGAAGCTTATTTCGAAGAGCAAATAAAGTGACCAGGATGGCTGGCACAGGTGGCTGCGACTTACCTACTTGCTTCACACATAAACATCTCATGTTTATCCAACTAAAACGGTTTAACAGATTTGTATGAATTCTGGTATGAATGTAGATAACCAAATCTCAAGAATACAATAAAAGCAGGTGGTAGGACCTTGTGCAAGGTCCGCCCGGATTGCTACCACCATCTTGCTCGCTAATCCTGCCGTGAAATAGCAATGCTTGCACTGTTGTGTTTCGGCGTGGAGAGTAAGACAGCCGGTGAAATTACTGGCACTTGAGGTATCCCATCTTAGGCCTCTAGGTTGCCAACGCCTCTGCAATCCCCCTGGTGTTGCAGGTGTCTATGGGCGGTGGTGATCTCTTACCATCAGGAGACCCACTTGCTCGTTTGCCATCCAGTCGAATAAAAAAAAGCAATTTTAATTGTTGTACAATCCCGAAATGTGAACTGCTAAATTTAAACACAGAAAAATTTCATTCAGCGTAAATGAAGACCACCATGTCATTTTTAGGAATCCCACGGAAATTAATTTATAATCTCGGAATTCCAATTCAACTGCCCAATTTCATAGTTAAGGCGAACAAAGCAAGAAAAAGCTAATTGTGTCATAAATGGAGTGGGTACATTGGTGTACTGCTGTTTCGGCAAAATATTTTTGGCCAAATATCACTTCCCAAAAAGCTTATCGCAGTAGTTTCATTTTCCAAACGAATCTTTAGCATATTAACATTTCGCATTTAATTAATTTGGTCAAATTATCATTTGGCATAATTTTACATTGTCAAGTTTTATTATGACAAACGTTTATTAAGCAAACGTTTTCTTTTGGCTAATATTATATTCCAAAAAAATGTTTGTTCAAAATGACACTTCGCACACGAACCAACCACAGAAACGAACTGCTACCAGAACAGTATTATAGGTTAGGTTAGAACTGCGTCCCCACAGAAACGAACTGCTACCAGAAAAGTAGGTTATTATGCCATGCAATATTTTGGGAAGAGTGCTTTATGCCAAACGATACATTTGACTAAATAATACTTGGTAATATGAAACATGACTAAGTAATTATTTTTGAAACAATAATTGCCTAAAAAAAATTTACTAACTGTAAAATTGCGATAAGTTGTTTTAGCAAATGATTTTTTGCCAAATGATAATGTGATAATTTGGGAAAAGTTTTTTGCCCATACATTACTAATCCAGGTACATTATTAGATAATAGCCACTTAAAACCCTTCTAACCGAGATGTGTGCTACTTTGGCAATAAGGGAGCGAAATTGCATCCGACTCTCATGCATAGGTAAGCCAAACTTTGTTTTATTAGGCACAAATAGGTGAGGGAACATTTTGAGAGCTACTCAACAAAACGCAAAGGTTCATTCTTTATTTATAAGAACAAAGTAACTTTTACTATCCAGAAACAAACGCATTTTATCGCAAACATAAAGCAATGACTCCTTATTAGCATGTTCATTTTCGGAAGAGAAACAGATGATTATAGCTGCAGTGAGCAGTAATATAATAATACTAGCGACCCGCCCCGGCTTCGCACGGCCAAAATAAACACAAAACCGGTCAAGTCCGGGTCGGACTTCCGTACCTATACAACATTAGACATTAGTAAAAATGGACTAAAAACACGTTAGCCGTACGGGAGCCCCCCTTAAATATTTATTCTATTTTAATTTAATTATTTATTTTTAAAGTGAATTAAAATACAAATTAATATTCTGTGAATATTTCAAGCAACTACCTGTTGCTGTAAAGAGCAAAGCTGAAATATATATTGTATTCTGTTATTATTTGTTGTTATAGCGGCAACAGAATTACATCAGCTGTGAAAATTTCAACTGTCTAGCTATCACAGTTCATGAGATACAGCCTAGTGACAGACAGACAGACAGACAGTGGAGTCTTAGTAATAGGGTCCCGTATTTATTACCCATTCGGCACGGAACTCTAAAAAGGTGTCTAATCGAGGGCACTTCACACACATTTTGCAGCGCCATTTCCCAAAAACAACACCTGGCGCGTCAACGTAAGGAAGTTAAATGCATTTTTTTTTTAGATTGATATTTTTAAATTCGTAATATCTTTTGAATGAAATCCATATTGAAACCATCTTGGATATGAAACTGTATAACGAAGTTTTTTGTATATAAGTACTGATTATATTCTTTAATATCGTAGAACATTTTTTTGGTCTATCATCAATAATTTCCACAGCGCATGCGATGAAACATGTTTTATGGCAACTTTTTTGCACTTTGAGGCATATTATTGAAGTTTTAGTACGGAACCCTTATTTTTTCTGGTAATAAATATTATAGGCTATGGCATTTCGGTATAATGTAGCATTATAATAGTGAAAGAGTTGTTTTTGAGATAATTCGTAACAAACATCAAAAAATCCAAATCTTGCTTTCCAAGGATAAATAAAAAAAAGACACTCAAGTGTAAGTCAGATCAAGCGCATTGTAGAGTTCCCCTTAAATATGTACCAGCAATAGAATATTGTGTTTTGATCTACTATTATGGTTAACTCGTAAACTGTGAAAGTTTTCTTTTTAATTCAAATTATTCACGTATCGAAAAGTAATCACTAAACTGGGATGAGGACATGACACTGGCAAAAATTCATCCCCACTCTATGTGTAAAGGGAGTAGTCCTAATTATTATTTTTTACCAAATAAAAACTGTCCAGTCTAAAGGTCTCGAGAGTCACATCGCGGACATAATTATGGAGGTAAATACCACGCACAGGACTTTGCACGCTAACACACACGAGTTATATTATTTACCTCGACGTTTCGGCAACATTACAGTGGCCGTGGTCACAAGTCCACCGTCTCGTCTACCACCACCACGTCTGAAATCGAGTTTAGTTCGACGTGTTTCAGGCTAATCCGTAGCCCTTTCTTCTGGGAGCAATGCGACTCGGCGGCTGCTGCAACACGCGCACTGCGCGCCACCGCCCTGCTCGCGCGACACATTCACCCATTCACTCATTTAAAAAGAGTGAGTTTCATGTTTGAAAATGGACAAGGGACATTGCAAAACAAAGCAGTAACCTTAAAATACTTGTGGTGTAAAGCCAGTTAATATTCACCAAGAAAATACAAAAATGTTGTTTTGTAATAGAAAACGTTTTTGCGAGCAGACACAGTGCAAAATTCATTATTTCTAACAGGAAATAAAGCGGAGAAAAAATGATAAAGTCACCGCCACGGTAGTCAGGTTAATAATAAACTTGTTAACCGACCGCCTGCCGTTTTTTGCCGGAACTGGAGTCGGTAATGAAATTTCACCGCTCGATTAGGTGACAGTCAGTGGGAGGACAACCCTCAACAATATTTAAATAGGGGGTATTTATTTACGTGCAATTATAATACGAGGAAGCTGAAACTGTATGTAGTGAAACTTTCGCAAATTTCACTGTCACTATTGAGACATAATCATGTAAGAAAATACAAATTAAAATTACCTGAGGGCTCGTCTACACGGTGCCGCCTCCGCGCCGACGCCGCACCGCCGCCGCACGGGCTCGTGTACACGGTACCGTCTCCGCGCCGACACCGCACCGACGCCGCACATCCGTGCTATGTACGCGTATATTTTATTTACGCGTCTCGTGTACATAGCGCGGAGGTGCGGCGGCGGTGCGGTGTCGGCGCGGAGGCGACACCGTGTACTCGCGCCCTAAACGTTTCTGTCTCATCGTAACGGTCGTGGTCATGCGCAAGGTTGAATTGGAGGGTATCACATCCATCATTTAGGTAATGTGGCTAAAAGGTCAAGGTCATTTTTAATACCATTCTATTACGTCATGAATTCCCATAAGTAGTAGTAGTTTGAGTGAAATAGTAGTTTAGAAATCGAAAACTATAGTATAAGTTGTAGTTAAAGTAAAGTAGAAAATAGTAAAGCTGCAGACATGATTTTGATTTAGTTACAAATTACTCTTTAATTTTTACAGTAGTTAAACTTGAAATGAAAATAATGATGATGATGTTCCTGGGCAATTATGTTAATTTTTATCAGGAATCTTCGTTGCTTTTGTTTTGAATATCAGGCACTTTGTTTACTTGTTGTTTGACACCTGGCCTGCCTTACAACAGCATGGGGTTTAGAATTCATCAATTCAACTCTCAATTAATACAGCTGTGTTCATTAGATCGTTACGTAGTTTGTATACCTAATAATTAATGAATGCTTACTTATTGATGAATCATTCGATCCAGAAAATCAAGCAAATAACTTCCCTGCTACCCACTTGAACAGGGGCATATGAACTATAACGCTTCATTTCGTTCTGGAGCATCACAAAATGCTGCCTACGAGTTTTATGGCATGCTAAAGTGGCACCTTACGTGTATAGAACGACCGTTCCAAAAGAAATCTCAGCGAATATCGCCTTTTATGAGTATGTTTGACTATTCTATTCACGAATCATTTAACAATTTGCCAGCCGTGTGTATGGGTATGTAATAAAACACGTTTTATGTATTGAAGGTTTTGTGATATTGAAAAATTGGTTAAAGTGGCATAGTTTTGTTTCTTTCGAGGTGGTTGAATTATAGGCGGATCCCTTGATGGTTCTCTAATTTTTCGCAGAAAATTGTTTCGCCGATTATTAGTTCCCAACCAACTTTTCGCAGAATTTCATCACTTGCTAACTATCAAAAGATTTAGTTTTATTTCCCAACCTAACACAGTTACCAACTGTACGTTTGGTCTGTTTGTTCTAAAATGACAACTTTCGTACGGGCTACAAAGTCGACTGTAGTATACAATAGAGTCACATGTTTTCGATAATACATTTACATTATTAATCTCGACTCCTTATTTTCTTTATTATTTTATTTCAGAATAAAAACGGACACTACATCAGTGTAGTGTCTATCTGTAGTACACGCCACACTATGAACGGACTAATAATATTATTTTTTAAATCATCTTTATACTGTAAAACTTTTGTAAATGAGGTATATTTCAATTAATGTATTTAATGTGTACGCTTAGGTTTATAGAAAACATAAACCGAGCCAAATCGTACATTCAGAGACTTACTCCACCAAATATGAAACGGTAAACTTTCTCAGTCAGGCCAGAGCCAAGTCGGTATCCCGCAAGGTCCCGAATTCTACTTTTTAATATCATACGAAGACGATACGATTGCGATAAACAAAATGCGCCCAACTATAACTCAATAATATAAAATTATCCGTTCGACGCTCTTCGTCCTACGCTCAGAATATTCTAGAAAAACTTTACATAGATACCTAGTTACAATTTTAATAAGCTATGAAAGATTAGTTTCCCAATTAAATTCGAGTACAAAAAATAGAATGTGGTCCAAAAAATACGACAAGTGCATAATTTTGGTTTTTTCAAATTTGGAAGCTAAGCTACGATTTTGAGATATTAATTTAAACCTTGTTTTACTGCTTGCTAGAAACCAATCATATCCTCGTTTTAGTGTCCCGATCAGCGGAAGAAAACTAAACGAAGCTTGCAATTGCAGTGGCTATAATCCTTATTAACACAATAAGCTCTTTAAATTGATTTCACACTGAAATGAAATGCCTTTTAACATCGACATCTATGTACCTTACGGCACTAGACTGGCTGTTTGGAACAAAACGCGTGGCGCATCAATCATCAATATTACTTTGACACAACCCCTGTAACGGACGTCAACAAACTATAGTGAACTGTTCACAAAACCGCGCTGTGAACTGTTTTTGTGCGCCGTTTTGATGTAAGAAACATGCAGTCTAGTACTTAGATGTCAATGACTTTTAAGCTATCGTCAAAATAAATCTAAATGCGGCTCGCCTTGCCAAGTAGAGCTATTGACAGAACAAAAACAAACGAAAACCGTTTATTTGGAATTTTTGAAACGTGTTCTTCTATAAACAGCCAGTTGCGCGCCATAGAGGTTTGTAACGTCACAAAATTTGAACTTCGAATTTAGATTTTCAAGGATCTTAGCTCCCAGTTGATGTGTCGATGTCGTGTCGTATCCACGAGAGGCTCACGCTGAACGTCCCACGCCTTACCCACACGGATCACTTATTTTTATGCGTTCCACTTTACACATTGATAAGGAACGACGTCGGTTTTGCGGTATTTCTGTCCGACGAAACGTAAACGGTTGTTTAAACTCATATCCCTGGCGGCTTAGGATGCGAATTCGTAAATTCTATTGTAACAGTAGGTACATAATTATTAAGGTGTAATCATTTTAACAAATTACTTAGGTGATGCGAGTTTAGAGATTATTCATAAAAGTTATAAATCTACCCTGATATAGCTGGTTTTACCATCTTGCGGAGGAATTCTCACAAGTTCTGCAATGACGTTGTGGGTGCGGGGAATTGTGATCAATTGACTAGAGGCGTCCATTCGTCGCCTTTCTTTTTATAAAAAGTAAAAACTAAGTAAACATTTGTTGTACTTACAATAATAAGAAAACAAACACATTTGACAAACGTCCAAGGGCAAAGTATGTGTTTAGTCTGTATCAATGACAAATGCCAAAGTCACAGACAAAGTTGATTGATGACTAGGTCAGCATTAACACTATATTTTAGACTATCGCGGTCATTACTAATTTTTTGAAT
>NC_133482.1:5203405-5231688 GCF_025370935.1 Choristoneura fumiferana | reverse complement strand
TCTAAACGCTGAACCGATTTAGATAAAATCTGGTATAAAGTTTGCGCTCCGGGGAAGAATAAAGGACAGTTTTTATCCCGGAAAATGGCATAGTTCCCGCAGGATAGTGAAAACCGAATCCTTCGCGGACGGAGTCGCGGGTAACGGCTAGTAGTAAAATAAAATAACTCGTCACAAATCCACAATTCTAATAATCTCCGCCTAAACACTGGGACAAAGACTTGAAATATGGTAACGTATCCTAGAGGATCATGGATGTGCCCTAAGAAGGGATTTTTTAGAAACTTCCGACTTAGCCAATTTCTTATTCTTTCACTGAATCCAAGCTACGGGATAATGCATCATCATCATCATCATCATCCCAGCCTATATACGTCCCACTGCTGGGCACAGGCCTCCTCTCAGAACAAGAGGGCTTGTGCCAAAGTTCCCACGCGGGCCCAGTGCGGATTGGGAACTTCACACGCACCATTGAATTGCTTTGCAGGTTTGTGCAGGTTTCCTCACGATGTTTTTCCTTCACCGCAAAGCTCGTGGTAAATTTCAAATGTAATTCCGCACATGACTTTCGAAAAACTCAGAGGTGCGAGCCGGGGTTTGAACCCACGACCCTCTGCTTGAGAGGCGATAGGTCAAACCACGAGGGCCACCACGGCTTTTTTATAATGGGTAATGCATGCTATTCATTAAATAAAAACGAAAAATGTAAATGAGTAAAACTAGTATCTACTTTGTAAAGAAAACTTAAAAGCAACAATAAATAAATGATAGGACATGCTCTTACAAAAACTACAAGTGCGTTAAGGAGGTAAAATAAAATAAAAGTTTTATAGCAGACAGCCAACTGTAATAACACTTTTTTTGGTTCTTTAGATGTAATATGAAAGGTACACAATTATTATAATTGAAAATTTAACGATAGGTCGTAGGTCGGGAAAGATTTGACTAGTTTCAATCATATGGATGGATCCTTATCATTATTATGGGCTGATGGTTAGCTTATTTTGACTGAAGACCTCCTGTAAATGCTTTTAGTTTTTTTTTATTGTGATTAAGAAATGTTTGCGTATATTACGTTGATGCTCAAAATGCGCGGCGTGAAGAAAGTATTTAATCAAACTAATCTAAACATCTGAAAGAAAAGAATAAAGAAACAAAGTTTAATTTTATTAATAAGATTAAACAACAATAATAAAAGAAAACAAAAATAAAACATGAAAATATACATGATCTGCTGACCTATTCTGAATTATTTTTAAGACACCTTGTCTTGTATTCGAAATGTGAAACGACAAATATCTCATTCTAATGAACTGACAATTTAATTAGACAAAATTACATTCTTTGAGATTGCAACATAATTTAAGTTGTCATTCAAGTTCGACGACCGGACTGCCTAGTGATGCTATGAAACCTGAGCTCCCTGAGGGCTATCGCGTATTAATTCGCCGCTGGAGGCGCTAGTGCAGCGAGAGATCTCCGAAATGTCAAATGTCTCTGTTTTTGGGTGAGCTACGCGGGTTTATTTATAATTAGAATAATTTTGTGAATATTTTGCAATACCTGAAATTAATTATGGCAAATACGAGTATGCGCCGTTACGGGGCAATGAATGTCTGTGTTCTGACAGTTTTGTCTTTCAATTTTATTCGGAAACTTTTGTCCTCCCTTTTTTCCGAACAAAACGGGACAACGCAACACTGTGGCATGCTCGATATTTTTATGGTGCGGTTTTAAGGTATTAAATATGATTTAAATGTAATTTTTTTTTTCACGCCCGTAATAACAAACTTACTACTATACTTCAGGCAGGACCTTTGTCTACAGTGGCGCTAATTGCTGGGCGCGGAAACGGTTAGGTAGCCCTCATTGGGGCATGTATATGTATGAAAAAATACGTAAGTTTGCTCTCGATTCTCGGATACACTTAGGTACGTAAATAATGGTTACTCGATGTCCAATACTTAACTTTGCATTTGAGACTAGATTAATAGTGTACGTTGTTTCACGATATTTATTTAGGTATTTTAATTACAACGACATCATAATTTTTTGCACGAATCGTTTTCAATATGACTGAAATTTAATTTTAAAACCTTTAGAGATGCCACAGCGTTGGAAAATGAACATCAAAAATCCGTTATAATTTATTACACGACACAGAGCCATTCTCGCGCAGCCTTCCGGCTTTAAAAGTAACCTGTAATCCCCAAAAAGCCATCAACGGACTGACAATATAAAACAGTTTTATAAGAAAGCACCCATCAATTTAGCGGGTCGCAGCTTAAACCTGGAAGTAATTTTAAACGGAACAGTCGAACTGAATGTCGAAGAGCAGGCGATAAATTACGAATCCGAACTGTCTTACTTTGTAAGTTGGCAGCCACGTCCATGTCCGACCTCATATTTAACAACTTTGTCGACTCCTATAAATTTATACAGGGAGCCATAATTTACATGCGATCAAGCGGCTGTGATATCACCTATTTCACGAGTGAAACTTTTGTCAGAGTCACAGAATTCATAATAAACTAATCAAATGTGCTTAAGGATATTTTTTGCATTTAGTTATCACAAAAAATGTAAATTGTCATTTACATCAGTGTTGTATTAGAGGTGTGAAGTATTTACACAGCGTTTCGAAGCATTGTCAAAAATTTCCAAGCAACCTCGTCTGTTTCTATCTGATATTCCTATGATTTGTAGATCAAAACAAGCAAAAGCCACAGAGCTTTCTACAATCTGATTTAACTTTAAGAACGTACGAGTATCATGATAAAAAGGGAATCATTCTAAACTCACGTGCAACATTCGAAACGCAATTGTGTTTTCAATCTTCTGGGAATTTTCCGTGAAAAAGAGGAATAGGATACAAAAGGCGTTCTCACGGAATGTCCGAATAAAGTCGAGACATCCACAGCGTGGGAAGGCTTAGCCTCTATAGTAGGGTTACCATCGGATCGAAAATATATATTTGTTTTCATCCTGCTTTATTGATACTAGGTAAAAAATAAAAATAAAAATAGAAAATTATTCGCTAAAAAATATTCGCTCTTCGCAAAAAATACTAAAACATACACATTACATAGACAATAATAATAAAAAACGAGGAACGAAGCGAAAACGATCACGAAGCGGTCCCAGCTCAGCCTAGTGTTGGCCATGCAGACCAACACTATTCTACACATGTATACTATACATGAGATATATGCCATCTCAGCATTCTATGCTGGCAACGAATCGGTAATCCTCTGGTGTTTCGAGTGTGTACGGGTGATTAAACTTATTAATACTATCAGATGAACCATTTGCTTATTTTCCACCCTATTTCACAAAAAAATAGAGTCGTTAGTTTGAATGTCCTTTGAAAAGGCATTGTCTGTTATTTCTGCAAAGCTTGCACAGCTCATAGAATCATTTTCTTTTATTTCACGACCAAAATGAACCGACTTTTTTGAATTGTCTCTTTTTTAAGATAATTCAAAATTACACGTAGTAACCCTACTCTGGGGCCAATATCAATGGAGGTGGCCAGCCTTGACCGGCTTTGTCTGCAAAGAGATTTCACGATTGCTACGAGCTTCTTGATATATTTTAAACTAGCTTTAAATCCTCCTGCTTCGCTCACGGTGCTTTCAATTTATCACCACAGTAAAATGCGGCTTATGTCTTGGACTATCCTTATAAAAGCATTGTAAATCGTTTCAGTTGTGAATTGAGGTTCATTTTCTTTACATTAGTAACAAGTCTCAAGTGGATGCCATGCCTTTGAAGAGTTCCGTCTTGCGAAGAATGATTCTGGCCGGGCTTGTAAGAATTCCATTACCAAATTATTGTATTGGAGCCATAAAGTGACGTCACACCAATTTTGACCATTTTTATTTAGCGTATGCTATGAATTTTAGAATTTAGAATCGTTTATTGCAAGTCACATTATAATTTAAAGGTGGAAATATAATAATTAACTAGCAAACATGTGACACCCTGCAAGGGCATGGCAACATAACATAACATAACGTAACATAAATATTATAGGACTAGGGCTTCATATTATTGTTATACAAATTCTAAACGCCCATTTAAGCATTTCGTATAACACTATATAGCTGAATTATTCATTTCATGTCAATATTAGGTTAAATTATACACTTCATAAGACAATGAACTAAGAATAATCTTCATTAAAAAACCCGTTTAAGCTATAGTAACACTTGTTCACTAAGAATATTTTTAATTGCTTAATAAATAAATTATATCTTTCTAGGTTCCTCAAGGAATTGGGTAGGTGATTGTATATTTTGATGGAAAGTAGTTAGTTTGTTCCTGTATCACAAATCGCCTGAATAAAACCATTTACAATCAAAACGATTATTTCGTAAGCAGGCCGCTTAGGGCTCTTTTATAGATCACTTTATACAAGCTTTTAGTTTCACCTGTCCCGTTGTCTGTCTGTCTGTCTGTAGTCAAATCTTGCAAGTTAAAGTCGACCAACTTCCAGTAGTTGGATTGACTTGAAATTTTGTGTACTCATGGAAATTGCGTGACAATATAATAATATGGTAGTGACATCCTGGTAGTCCAGCCAGGATCGTCTCCACAGGACGGAACTCTTCAACGGTTGATTGCATCGACTTGAAATTTGGTATGCAAATGTGGTTTGGGTGACAATAGAAGTACAGTCAACAAAAAGTACAGTCAGCAATAAAAGCTTGTATTAAAAATGATTTTTTTACCAAAAACTTATTTATGATGATAAGACAGGGCAGATGGAAATCCAAGAGAGAAGCCTCTGCCCAGCTGTGAGACATTACCACAGGCTAAATAAAAAATATACAATTATACATTGCAATTCACTTTAGAAGCAAGGCTTGCCTCTTACAGGATGCTGTTAAAAGAAAAATACGGTCCGTAAGTATATCAAGTAAATACTCGTATATACCTGAATACATACTCGTAGGTTCGCCTTTGTTTAATTATTACAACGTTTGTCAATTGTATTTTCTTTATTTTTTACAATGAAGTGTTTTCATACAAATTATGTACCTAATTCTGAATTCAGTACATTCCAAGTCAGGTAATCATTTAGCTTTAAGATTCCGAAAGCAAGCTATTGCCTGCCGCCCCTAAAGTTAGCTCTTACGCACTCACGTCTTAAGAAGAACAGTCGCATTTCCGTTTTTTATTGTGCTCATAAAATATTTTATGTATATTGTCAACCACTCCGTTTGAAATGGTTCTTGGATTTCCATTTTTTACCCTTTCTTATATTGTCTTTTTACGGCTCCTTAATTACAATAATAAAAAATATGTCGTAAAAAAGGTGTGTATGCACGACACAAGTCCTGAATGGAGCCGCGTGCGTTGACTTATAAAATGAACATAGAGAAGTTTTTTTTGTTTACCCTTGAAATATCGAAAAACTTTTAATCGAATATCAGTTAGAAGTCAACGTTTTCTATTTTTCGGAATAAAAAGTTTTTAGCTTGTCGGAAAAGGGGGTAGTACAGATACAGACAGGGATGGCTTTTTCATCGAACATCCTAATGGGCGATATTCAGAGATTGAGCAAGAAGACAAAGTTAATCAAATCAACACTTATTATAATCAGCAAACACTATCAGTAGGTACAAGGTAGCGTGGACAGTTCTGAAGTCGGTCTTTACGTCCAGTCTCTAGCGAAGCCAGCAAGAGAGTGACATCACAGAGGGATCGACCAATCATAATCAACCGCGCGCTGCGCTACCGTTGAATATCCTGTACTCATGACCGTGCTGTCTTCGACAAGCTTATCGATTATTTCCGAAATCAAGGCACATGTCAAATTAATTCCAAATCTACTCAGCTGTTTTACAGTGAAAGAGTAGCTAACATACACAAACGCACTCAAATATAATATATACAAACTCTTATACTTATAATATTAGTAACATAATCATATGAATATAAACAACAAATTTTAATGTCAACGGCATCATTTCCGAGTTAGATTTTCCCCATACGCGTGACTTGCTAGCGAGGACGAAAGATGTTTAATTAGTTTTCCAGTAAATTTCCTTTGAACCACACATGACTTGGCAAATATAGTTCGTTCCAATTAAACTTGAAGCCACTCGTCTGACCGCACTTGACGGATAGAGAAAATTACAGCAGTTCTTCTACTGAACTAGTCTTATATACTACAAAATATAAATAGTTACGTTTAAAAATATTTTGAGTTAAGTATTTTTTGTCAACAAGTGAAATTGTGAAATTTAAACCTATTGAGACTGACATATTTAATGATGAAGTTTAACTGGCCGGACGTAACGGTTGGCAGATTCACAAGAATTAGAAGATGCAGAAGTTGAACTCATCAAAATACCTTAATATTATAATGTGCAATAAATTTATATTCAGCTATTACTGACTGATCATTTTCTAATTCTCGTAAGTGAAAAAGTGTGTTGTGTGTAAAACACCACTGTTTGCGTAAAAAATAAACTTTAAAAAGCTCTATAAAATATTGTAAAGAATCATAAAACCACTTAAAATAAAAGAAAAAAGTTAAAACTTCCGCTATGGCTACTGAAAATTTATTTCAGCGTGAATCAAAAAGCACTTTTTTCAGTTCATTTGTTTGGTCGCTGTTTGTAAATAAATTCCCTATTCGATGCCAGAGTATTGTGTTTAGTTCCATTGTACTTGCACAAAAGCAGAGGTAAACCTTTGGTCTGCTTTTTAAAAAGCACTACAATATTTTGCAATGAAATAAAAACTTGGCGCGGATTCGTTCGCAATGGGCTCGCTTGGCACTTGGATGGCATTGCTCTGTAATGTCGTTGATGGAAAGCTTTGGAACGTGTGCTGTTTTAATGAACTGACATTTGGGTATACTACCCTTGTCTCTTTTCGCTTCCCTCTCTCTTTTCTCTTGGCTCTTTTTTTAAATGAGGACTGTTTTTCTTTGCGCGTATTACTTTAAACTTTTCTTTTCTTTGCACGTAACACCCTATTACTCGTTCATACTGTGAAATACTAACGAAACAGAAAATTTAGTACCTCACTTATCATTATTTTACTCCATACACAATGGGATCAAAAGCAGCCGTGTTTCAGTCAAAGCTCGGGGTAGGACGAAAAAAAAATCAGAATAAATTTCCCTGCTCCGCAACGAAATACTTTTTTTGAAGCTATTTTTATTACCTTGCAAATTTTGTATGTTCGGGTCAAATCTTGCAAGTGAATGTTGACTCCCTTTCAGTGGTCGGCTTGACTTTAAATTTGGCATAGGTACTTATGTAAACTTACCGGCAACTAAACAATAATCTACCAGCCACAACCTGGTGGTCCAGCAAAGATCGTCTCTACAGAAGGGAACTCATGGCATTTGACGCTGAAACGAAACTCTGTATGATTGTTCAGTATCGACGACAAGCCCACTGATATTATAATTTCGAAAGCCTGTTTGTTTGTTGCCTTTTCACGTCTTAATCACTGAACCGATTTTGATGAAATTCGGTATACAGATGTTTTGAGTTTGAATCCCGGGGAAGGACATAGAAATCTGAAAAGAAGAGAGAACAGAGAGAGAAAAGAAGAGAATACATTTAGGTCACCCAAAACCATTAATTTATTACATTACACTAATAATTAATAGAATCAGGCGTTTGCTTTGCGGTGGTCCATATTAATGATCATTAAACAATAACTTTGCTCACTCGCGCCAATTTGCGCTACAATTATTTTCAATGAGATCGAGTCTGAAATTAAAACGAAAAAACGCTAATGTATGCATAATTTTCAGCTCTTACCCATTAATTAGCTATCAAATAAAACCCGTCAAAGTCAAACAAAAACCTACCCACTACAAAATTTAATTAACAATTCAATCATACATTGTGAAAATTGCATGTTACGTTTCTAAATTGAACTAAAATTTTGCACACACGTGACAAAAGGAGCATCCAATTAAACTCTTTTCAAAAGCACTGATTCCTTATTATCTTTGTTCCTAATTTGGTACATATTATTACACGAGCTTTCGTTCAGTGCGTCAAAGTCAAAGTAGCAAAACCCAATTTTACTAAAATATTGTTTATATGTACCTACTCCCGTGCCACTGGCCAAACGTTTGTCGTGGATCTATGCTATCATTAAAACTCAGTCCACCGTTAAACATGTGTTAAATACAGAATACTACGTAAGACATACGAGTATTTAAGATTTTGCTGCCACAAATTACCTCAATATTATTAGCCATACTAATTATGATTGGTTATTTTTGGAGTCTTTTTAGTATTTTTTATTTCAACTCCAAATTTGTTACTTTTACGGTCATCCCGCCAGCCAGCCGCTTTTGCGGTCAGTGCTGCTGCTTAAGTAGCGTAGTAGAAATAAGCAACCTGTGATATGGGTGCATAGGAGAAATTCGTGTCTGTACTCCTGTCCAGTGGTAGTGTAGGGGTACGGCACGCAGCACGGAATGCTGAGGACCTGGGTTCGATTCCCAGCGCTGGTCTCTTTTTCTGGTTTTTCTGTGCATCCATGTCTCAGTTTGTATTTTCAATAGCCATACTAATTCAAAGGATATGTCCTCCACGTTTTTAACTAGTATTTTTGGTACTCGCGAAACGTAGTGACTTGTTCAATCACTACCAGTTAGTGGATATCCACCGTAGATTAAAAGCCTAAACCAAAAAAAACTGTCCTGACTGTTTCAATTGAAAATTCAGAGAGCAGCGAGTTAAACTACCACAGCATTTGAGAGCGAGAGAGTTGGCATGTTAAAAATTTGTTTATATTAAAGCGTAAACTTATATAAAAAATAAAACACGCAAATATATTTCAGAATAACTTAGCTACAGTTTAATATATATATATTATATATATTATATATATATAATATATATTTTACGCTTTAATATAAACAATTTTTAACATGCCACTGACATTTAGCGCGTGAGTGACTGAGACGACTGAGTACGCAGCCGGCCACCGAGCGAGCAAGAAGGGGAAGCAGGGCGGCAGGGAGCGGAGGCGGGGTACATGCTCACGACAATCATTTGAATCAAAATCAAACCAATAATAATAATTTCATTATTAGCAACTATAACTTTTTATACCTGTTTCAACTAATTGTGGTTTTATCACATTTTGTAATATTAAAAATAATAAAAAAATACTAAATGTAAATATTTTCAAAATTGCTTTCTTGGGCTTGGATATGAGGCTATTTCATATAGTTTTAGGTATATTTTGCAAATAATGATTCATCCGTATCATATCTGCAGGAGACCAAACTTGGTATGTTTTGGAAATGATTTTTACTTTACTTTAAAACAAGTGACTGAAATATAATGATGTGATATATTTTTAGAATTAGCTTAGTAATCCCTTTCATTACATATTACACACGATAGGTTTCAGAACAAAAATTTTATCTTTCCCGTACATAAAAAAGATGACGTCATAACTCCTCTCCTTTTTTGTATTTCTCTTCGTGCTACGGGTTAAATTGATTCGTATGGCCTAAAGATCAATCGTTCCGATATTCATGCTTTTAACACCATGCGCAGCTTTTTGCTGAATTTCGGGGTGTACCGCTAGCACTAGAACATTTATAACATATCCACCACCATCAGACCACCACTATTATGTAGTCATTCACGATGACGCGTGCCGTGGTTCTTATTACAATGTCATTAATGTTTAATTTTGACAAAATCACGCGTCTTCATGGATATCACTGGGTATATAGCAGTAAGCACCGATCTTCTATCAAACCACAAAGCTATAGTGAGCGGCGAAAAATCTGGCCCTCAAATATATGCAATAAAAACTAATTTTGTATTAAGAGTGGGCCAAATTTTGTGCCGCTGAGTATATTTTAGAACATAATCAAACAAATTAACGTTCTGTTTTCATTTCACGTGTGATGCTCGGTTGACACAAAGCGATTACCATCCGTCTCTATTACCAAGGAGGCGGCATAATTTCAACTTCGTATAACGAAATACTGTATAATGAAATGCGGCATCACGGAGACGTTTTATTTATGTGACACACGTCTATTAAACACGGCTCTTTGAAACAATACGCCGAATCCATCATCATTATTACGACGTAAAGGGAAGAAATGTCAAGGTAAAATTTTCAATCTTACGAACATAGAGATGAGTCAGTCGTGTAGATTCGGCACACGCCAACAGAACTCGCCGAACGCTAGCGATCTTACTATCCTCCTAACACCCAAGTAATTTTTTTGATTTTGTCATTTGAGTTTGATGTCAAATTACAATAAGTCCTTTATAAAGGACTCTGGGCGTTAGGAGGCTATATAGCATAATTATTATCATATCACAAATAAATGTCTCTCGCTCCCTCTCTCTCTCTCTCCCCCCCCCTCTCTCTCTCTCTCTATCTCTCTCTATCTCTCTCTCTCTCTGTCTCTTTCTATCTCTCAAATTGGTTTGGAAACTCAAAGAATGATTTTTTGCAATACTTAATTTCTGAATATCTTATCTTATGAAAATTATATTTGAGACAGCCTTTTTCACTTTAGCTTTGAAGAGGCCAAGGTTGTACCTTTTTGTAGGGAAATAGAGCATGGGATTTGTGCAGGTCAATGGTTGCTAACAACATGTTATTTATTATGGGAGAAGACGCTTAATCCAGGCCTAGTTTGATGTGGAGTGAGCTGGTACTATTGATTTCAATGGCACTAGCAACGGTGGCAATGGTGAGGTTCCCTTACCCTAATCACCTGTCCCCTCTTATTTGTACAAATAAATACCTGTCCCATTTCTCCCTAACATTCTAAAGTATCGAATCTATTCCTAAACGACATTTACGGTTCCGTAACAATATCTCAAGCGAACACCCAAAGACATTGTGAAAATTGCACTCAAATACGATTTAAATAGAGTCGAAATAAATAAGGCTTTGTACATATCGCGTAGATGCAGGTGGCTTGGCTGTTACTTTACCACGACAGCGATTCCTACGGCAAAGACCTTATGCGGTTGACTTAAAGTTACCATTCTCTTGATTCAAATTACTTTGTTATGCAGTTTTGTGTACCTGAAGACCAGTGTTGATTTATTACTTTAGATATTACTTAGGTGCAATTTGCATATATTTTATTCTACTTGGAATAATATTATAAGTATGTACATAATGTTGCTTTGTAGACTCGCTACGACGAAAGGTATGCTACAGCGTAGAGGGTACTACTTTTTAAGTTTGAGACCCCAATGCCATTATAATGTAACTTTTAATCATCCTATAAAAAAAAAAAAAAAATCATGGGACACTTGACATCAACTGACCTAGTCCCAAACTAAGCAAAGCTTGTACTATGGACACTAGGCAACGGATAAACATACTTATATAGATAAATACATACTTAAATACATATTAAACATCCAAGACCCGAGAACAAACATTCGTATTATTCATACAAATATCTGCCCCGGCCGGGATTCAAACCCGGGACCTTAAGCTTCGTAGTCAGGTTCTCTAACCACTCGGCCATCCGGTCGCCAAAGACAGACTAAGGGCCTGTTTCACCACTTGTCGATTTCTTTTATTTTTCCCCATGTCGTCAAGAATAAATGTTTTCTTTATTTATAATGGTTTCCTGTTTTTTTGTTGCCTCTATTGACCAACTGACAGTGGTTGTATTGACTAGAAACATGGTAAGTATTCTATAACCTATGAATTTTATCGTCAACATGAAAAGTTTGAACACTCTGATAATCTTACCATCTTACGTAACTCTTATGTAATAAACTTTGGTCCTTAAAGCGACTCAACCCCAAAAAATCCTCCTACTTATAAATAATATAAATTAGTAAAAGAATTCCTGCTCTAACTTATGGAAACGCGACTATTTAAGCTCACTTGAATAAATATTCGAGTCTCTGGTATTCGTGGAATGCTACAAACTGTATGAAACGAAACGCGGATCCCAGTTAGTAATGACGGAGAAGACAGTAATTAAATTTCACACAAGGGTTGCTAACATCAAGAACTTATATTCAAACGGAGTTGTTTTAGAGGACTAGAATTGTGGCGCGAGGATTTTGTCGGTATTTTAGTAGGTATTTATCTATGTTTATCCAATGGCTAGTTAGTACCTATAGTAAAAGCTTTGCTTAGTTTGGGACTAGGTCCATTGGTCTGGCAAGTGTCCCATGATATATATTTTTTGTATTGTCTGTTACTGACCCAGTGAAATGCCTCACTTTGCCTTTGATGCCTGATCATGAGAAATAGAGGTCAATCACAGGTCAGTTTAAAAAAAAAACTGAAACTACCTACTCAATTTGTCAATTTAAGGTCCCAAACTTTTAAATAAGCGTTTTTTTTATTTTTTTTCATCACACTTGCTCGTAAACAGTGTCATAACATGTAGGCCACCTTGGTTGCAACCCCCCAAATAAAACCCTCGACCTTAATGTGCTTGTCACGAAACCCGTGGTCGGTAAATGAGTCATTGCGCGTACACATTTTCTTTTAATGAAGCCCAAGGTCGGTAAATGAGTCAGTGCCCGTACCGGCGCTGAGCCGTGATGCGTGCCCGTGCGCGCGCTCCTGCTGCAGGACTACATGGTCTACATGCACACGCACGTTGCGGCGCCATGCTGAGGGAGGGGGAGGCAGAGGGCGGCGCTGCCAAGAGCACAGCCTAAGGTATCGCCAATATTTGGAACAATTATATTTTTTCTTTTACAAATATAAAATTTTACTCGCAAATGTGATGAAAAACATTGTATGTCGCACGGGCGGTACTAGAATTACGAACATCGACTCATTAAAGCCCTCAGTCTTCGACTTCGGGCTTCTAATAGACTCTCGTTCGTAATTCCTTATTTACCGCCCTTAAGACACAATGTACTATTATTTCGAGGATTTCGGAAAGGGCTTAACGATTTTGACAAAATGTTACCCTAAAAGTATCTACATGATATCTAGGAGTGATTTTTGAACAGTGGTCGTATTACACAGACAAAATATTGAAGCTGACAGCCCTGAAGCAGTGGCAACCCCATAATATAATTCGCTTGTTGTGCTGGGAAGCTCAGAACCTCTATCTGGTGTGATGCAGCCATGCTACGAGTATATTTTATCAACCTTAATTTATACTTGATATCGTAGAAATTTCATTGGCCAATATTGCTTGGTATTGCTTTAGAATTAGACACTGATGCTAACTTAATAAGTGTATTAAATAATGTTTTTTTTGCAGGTAAACAATTCTCTTGATTTGCCGGCAGAAGGTAACTACTTACATAACACTATTGAACCGATTTTAACTTGTGTTCGTATTTTTATTTTATTTCAAGACATTACTTTTGAGTTGGCGTTAGAGTGTTGACTAATTTGTTTGTTCGTCTACCAATGAAACTATATTTGGGGTCTCCGCCATTATTTTTTTCTAACTAAGTATTGTTGCAATGCAGTGTCGAGATTCAGTTACTTAGAATTTTAACAGATTTTCTTTCAAATTAGATTTCCTGGGTATAAGTATGTTCAGGGATTGTAAATCTAAAGTTAAAAATCCTTCAGTGAATAAAGAACAATTTCAACCGTTACGCGGAAGAAAGAAAGTAATATGAAACGCTTGGATAAACGGCAGGCAGAGTTATGTCTCTGACAGAATTTATTTTCCATTAATTGATCTTTTAATTTAAAATAAATTGCGTTTCCTTTTTACTTCCTTATTTTTTACCTGAGCTGCAATTTTGATAGATAAAAGAACTGCAAATGACGAATTGACGGCGTTTTACTTATTAAAAAAAAACTTTAGCTAGCATTTACTTATGTATTTAATCTTTTAGGTCTAAGATGGGGTCTTTCGACATTGTTTCGGGTTAGGAAATTAGCCTATTTTTATTTTGCCCAAGAGGAGAAGGTACGCCAGGGGCATAACCTAGTTTTGCATAAAGTGTAAAATTAAAAAAGATTATTATTTTAAGCTAGTATTTTTTCATTAATCTTTATCTGTAGATGGACAACTTTTCCTATTTTTTATCTAACACAATCCCTAGACGGTAAGGCCTAATAGATTGACGCCCAAGAGGGGATCAATCTTTTGCTCATTTTACACCAGTAGGTAGTTAGAAGTAGATGAATTAGAACTAACCTAACCTTCTATTTATTTTATCCTAAATCCAGACAAATTGAAAAAAATAATTCAAACGATAGATTTGCACACCAGTGCAAGTCCAATTGTGGATTCTAACTTTCTCGAAATTCGGTTGATACCTACTGTCACTGATTTAATTTCAGAAATCAGTCTACTGGTCTTAATATAATCGGAGCGTGACCGGTACCGGCTTAGAGTTAGCAATAGGGTGTTTACGTTCGAGTCAGGGCGCAAACTTTGCTTCCTGTGTGCAATACGTGCCTACGAGATCGCCTGGGGGGCTTCGACATAGTGTTCTTGAGAATGGACAATAACCGTCAGCTTTTACCACAAAATTACCAATAAAATATACAGAAATGTCACGTGACTTAAAAGCGCAAGACGACTAGACAGAGCCTGGTGATGGCTAAAAAGCCAAAACGAAGCATGGCTAGACTCCATTTCTCAGAAATGGGATATGCACAGATCATTAAAAAATATTAGATTTCATCGGTGAGAGCCATTATTTAGTGTTAGTCAAATACGAAAAACGTGTGAGCATACTCAATGACAAGAAGAGTTGAAAAAGTAGACATGGATTCTGGAGAAAGAAATGCAAATATTTCAATATTCCACTTATAATTAGTTTTTTTTAGATTTTCCCAAATCTTTTACAACATCAAAAAAAACCAAGCCAAGCATAAATAACATTGCTATTAAATAACATAACCGACATAACCTATCATGGGACAAGTCTCCTAAAATAAAATAAAATAAGCTAAACTTTGTACTTACGTGAAGAATTGCTTTGTGTGAGTGTACAGTACATACGTGTCGATTTCATCTTATTAGGTGATTTCACACAAATGCAAAGATGAGCTTAAAGCTCCAGGAAACCGCGCCACTTTGTTTACATAAGCAACGTTCTAGTGACGTCATTCACCGCTTTATTACGGGCGCTATATGCCGGCACCGCTGATCCTAGCGATCTATAGCACCGCGCGAGTGTACAACTAATCTAAGTGACATTCAGCTTCATGAATTTGAAATTTAACATTATCACAAAATGAATAGTTTACTATAATGTAGAACAATATGGCTCCCTCGTTACACACGTGCTAGCCAAGCGGCTGAGCGGAACTCGCCCAATATTCACTGCCGCCCCGCTTTGTGGTCTCGCACTAAAATACATCGCATATTGTCCAACCTTCCATTTCATATTTATTCCGTGCGAAAATTCCGAGATCATATCTTTGAAATTTATTGTTATTTTGTGCATCCTTGCATTGGAATTGATATTAGTTTATAATTTATTAAGCGATTCTGTTCACGTTTTCGGTTTACCACTGTTTTGATTTCTTTGAAGAAATGGGTTCGTCTGACTTATTGATACTATTCATCGCCATCAGCAGACTGCTGACAGCAGTATCATATGTATTTAAGAGCCTAGCTCTTGTCAGAGGAGTAATTGCCATTCTGTACGCCTCTCTGCCAATGCTTTAAGCTCCATAAATGCTCGTCTCGGTCTCCCCTGCCTCTCTTGCCCTCGGTTTTATTTAACTTCACCTTTTAGTACATTAATTTACTTACATTAGCTTATTTTTAGGGCTGTTCTTATACGAGTAGATGGAAATAACGGTTTCTTCTTACTTTCCATAAATTAGTGGAGAATTCAGAGTTCACAGTTGACAATAGAGAACACTGTTGCCCACTTTCACTTCAGGTCCTTTAATTGCCTTTTATGACACCCACTGGAAAAGATCGATCCGTCCTATTATTCTAAAACCAAGTACGGCAAGTAATGACATTTGCTTTGAGAAAATCTTGCAGTGAGTTTTCACTTAGTTGTTCAATGGTACAAGATAAATCGCTAACTCCCAATAGTATGCCGAGGTATCTGCTAGGCACCCCCATTAACTATGTACCGACTTATGTGGAATTGAAATTGTTGCGTACATGCCAGAGAGGACCTCATACTCACTTACTCCCAGAAAACTAATCTCAAACAGGCACCATGTCACTGCATATTACTGTCTTAATGTACCTAGGTGCTTGAGTACCAAAGTATTATAAAATATAAGTAGACTGATGCCTTTTATTGTTAAACTACATAATTATTTTGCATAAGGAAGGCTAGTGGTTGTTGAATGTTTTTTATCTGACGGTACTTTATCATTGCATTATCACAAAGCTTTATACCTGTAGTAAATGACATCCAGAAGCAAGTCAATATTAACTTGAATGATGCGAACAATAATTATAAGTTACATAATTACAAGTATTGCAAGTGGAATAAAAACTTTCAAAATATTTAATTTTTGAAGCTATGTGTAGAAATTTAGTTGCAACTGTGCTATGATTGGTTTACCCTGTTACAGGTTTATTCATCAATGTAAATTGGACACAATGGCGATACATCGATACCCAATTGGTTGCTCAGTACTGTCTCATTTGCCATGACCAAGTGCCTAATATAAAGGAGCACATGCAATATCGCACCATGACGCTAGCAAGATTCTATAGCAATCACGCAAAATGTATACGTTAAAGTGAGATAGAATCTCGCTCGTGTCGTGCTTCGATATCGCATGTACTGGCTCCGAATACAGGCTTGTGTCCCAAGCGACACCGACAACAGACAAATTTACGATGTCATAACTAACTCAAGGGCGACGTTGTGCCGCAGTATCGCTATTTGAGCCTTATTAGTCCTGTAACGGACTCAAAATTCAATGTATATTCATTCACTTTATTCAGCGTTCGTGCTAAATGGACAGTTTTGAGTTTGCGAGCCTGCAGATACAAATGTTCCAGATAAGAAGTCGAGCCAGTGGCGTAATTTAGAGACACAATAATGTGTCAGCGGAATTCATAATACCTAGTTATTTGTGCAACAAGGGAGCAAAGTTGTTTTTTGTTGCGAGTGTTGATTTTGAATCCCGAGCAAGCGAAGAATTCTATAATTGAATCAAGAGCGTAGCGAGTGATTCTAGGTTAGAATCCTGAGAGCAGCAAGGGATTCAAACACACGAGATGCAAAAAACTTTGAGACACATGCAAGAAAACATTTAGTGATTTTGATACGTGCAGTCGCGATTACCACCAGAAAGTTAAGAATGCCAAACATTGTTCAAAAGCGGTAAGCGGAACGAATAATTGTCCAGCAGGTACAATACAAATCTCATACTCATAACATGCATTGTAATTTGAACTTACAACTACTTGTAAAACATGTCATAATTATTTTTTACCAATACTGCAAAAAGCCTCACCTTTAAAATGGTTGAACCATAAATATTAAATGATATTGTAACGGATAACTCACGTCTTAAACCGAGTTTAGCTCGACATGTTTCGGGCTATTTCGTAGCCCTTCTTCTCAGGAGCACGCGACTCGGCGGCTGCCGCAACACGCACACTACGCGCCACCGCTCTGCTCGCGCGACTGCCCGACGAAACTAACACCGGCGCACAACTACCCCCATTTTTATCGTCATTTTTATTGTCAATGTCTAATGTAGGGTAGCACACAACACTAACGACATCGCTCCGTAAAGGCACAATACCATTTAATATGAGTGAGTCTCACGGTAGTTTCATGAACCATAAATGTATAATTTATTATAAATGTTATTAAATCCTTTAAATATGATATTATTAAGATTTCTTTCAATTACATAAACATTAATATATTTGTTACAAACTCATTCAATTTGACAAATATTTATTCCAACTGTAGAGGCAGTATACAGAATTTTTCTTTTATAAATTAAAAACAAGAGAAGCGGCATTCGTGCAACGAGGTTGCATACTTTTATTAAAAGATCGGGAAAATTTACATTTTGGAAATATTTCGTTGTCATGTAATTTATTAGGTATCGATATATTTTTAAAACCATAAATTTAATTTAAGATTGTAATCAACACATTTGATCCTATCTCTCGCTTTTTTCGAGTTGAAGTGAAAGTGACAGATCAAAGTGAAGTTCAATTTTTTGGAATTCAGTGAGTAGACCCAACACTGTACTCAGCATTTAAAAAGTCACTTTGTCACAAGGAGTGAGCAAAATGCGATTTTGCTCACTGATTTCTCATAGCAAAACCTGCCTGTTTGATGTGCTGAGGTGAAAAAATAATTTTACTCTACATGAACCACTGTTTATTTATGTTCATGTCTTTAAATGCAAAAAAAAATATGCGTAACATATTGTTCGAAACTAACATCAAGTACTTACTTAGAAGTCAGTTAAAATTGTTCATGTTAAAAAAACCGTATTATAATATGACAATTTTTAAAATAAACCAAGTCACCAAACTAGCTCCACAAGCTTTCCGCCAAAACAAGACAGTCCTAACTTAGTGACACAGTAAAATCATTGGACTATATTGCCAATATCCGTGGTAGCAATTTCACACGTCGTTCAAAAGCACGAAGGAAGTAACCGCAGAACTTTTCGCAACCTTATGCGCGAGGCCTAGGGTGGGAAGTTGAATAAAGTAACAGCAATTGTATTTTTGCTAAATTCACATTCTCTCTGGGACATAAAACGAGTTTACTGCCGAAGGACAGCCCGTCACTGCCCACTAAATGATTGTCAGATGACAATAAAAAGAGAGAAATAAATAACACGGGACACGGAAACAGTAAACACGTTCGTACGGCGCTGTTATTCCATTTGTCGAAACTTAGTAAGGTATTATGTTGTCAGAAGATTTTTATCGCGCGTGACAAAATGCTCTTTGTGAATTGGGATAATATACGGCAGTTATGGGTTTTGATTTGAAGCATATTTGTTGTAAAATCAATTGAAACAAGATTATTGTGTATACGTTGTGAATTTTTTTAATGAAGTGACAAGAATTGGACAAACAGCTGATCGTTCCGTAAACAAATCATATTTTCAATTTGACATTGAAAGTAGATAGATAAAAGCTAAAAAAGCTGTTTTTTAAGGTACTCAATCGATGTCTCTTATGATATTATGTACAAACAAAACTTTAAATTGTTTTTATATTACAGACTACCTTGGCTCATTTCATTATTGAACAACACCTAAAATCAGAATTCTCCATAGGATCCGTGTTGAAATGAAAAAAGCGACAAGCTTCACTGATTTGGAGACCGGGTAATTGTTAACCGAATAAAGTTCTACGTTTCCAGAAATATTAACAATACCAATGAAAACTAAATTTTCTACTACATAAAGCTCTACAATACTGTTTTTTTTTTAGTACTTACTAGGTTCCTGATGTGTTGTCATTTTGGCATCTTCGTATTACCCAAAAAAAATCATAATATGAAAACAATGATTTCTATTTGATCCAATATCTAGGAGAAAAAGCTGAACAACGCCAATTAGTATAAGCCAATTAGTTTCTGTGATATAAAAAATATCTACATTTTACCTCTGATGTTCCATAAAAATACTTCTGTTATTGTTTCTTTCATAACTATGGAAAGACAAACAGAAATATTAACTCGACATGTTTCGGGCTATTTCGTAGCCCTGTATTTCGTAACATGTCGAGCTAAACTCGGTTTAAGACGTGAGTTATCCGTAATAATATCATTTAATATAGTTAACGTGTAGAAAAAAGTACGATATAGTTACTCTATCACGTCACTCTACTAGTAGTACGAGAGTACACGTAATAAGCAGTCTATACTACTGTATTGCTTTTGCCCGCGGCTTCGCTCGCGTTTAATTTGAGATATCGTAATTCACTCTATAGAACTTACGAGTTAGCCAATTGTAAAGAACTTTGAATTCGAACAGAAAATCATTCAGATTCAAAAGAACTCGTGGTACAAATACAGTTTCACGTTTCTCCTTTCACTCACCTAATTGTGGCTTCTACTCTACTACGGTATATTGCGATGTAACGCTTTGATTTTCAGTCTATTGCACAGTTTAGAGGGTTTCAAATTCCACAACTTAACGGGAGTGCCCATAATCAGAATAAGTCTATAATATGGATGACGTGGTGGTTTTGATGAATTTAGAAATTCGCCCAGATAGTTAATAGCGTCATCTGAGTTGATTTTGTTTATGGAAGTTTAGCTTTTCTGCCCCTCTAAAGATTTCAGCTAACACAAAACGAATTAAATTCCAAATTTAAAAAGCAGATAACTAAACCAAAATAAAATCCAAATAACTAAAAATCGAAATCAAATTAAAACCGAATCCCTCAAAACTGAAACAACTTAAAATTTTATTGGTTTTAATGTAACAATATATTTACATATAAAAAATTAAAACTAAAACTGAAACTAATATATATAACTCAGTAACCAACCTAGGCTGAGAAAAAAATTGAATAACAATACCTATATTGGTTTTCAAACCGTTTCAAAACGTTTACTTAGATAATAACAATCTTAACTAGCCTAAATTCTAGTTACACTCTTAATAAGGTAAACAACATTTTCAAGTTTATTTTCAAGCTTAAACTACCTACTTCAAGTGTGTCATCCACATAACACGTGGTGTGTAGGTGCAAACTTACTACCTCCAACTGTAATAAAAGAGAATTCAGAGACCAAAGACAGCGAGAGTATCACGTATTTCCAATTATCGTTGTGTTAGTCGTCCTCAACGGAAAGGGTTAGGAACGGGCCAAACTCAGCAACAAACAAACGACCTGTCATGCAGGTGTTTAGGAAGAGCGAGCCATAAATATTTGCAAAGATAATGCGTGCACGTACTCTGTACAGTGATGAATTTTATTGTCAAAGTTTGTTGCACCACAGTCTGAGAGGAATAAATTTAACATTTATTCTGCCCGCGTTCTCGGCTCTCCTGCGGAAGAAAGTGAAACTTGCCCGGTTCCAAATTCATCGTTTTGTTACGACCTCTGTCTAAATTTAACTGTTGTATTGCGATTTAGGAACTTTTATTACGCTGAATTAATTTAGACGCGTTACGTAAACCAATGCGGGGTGTTATTTGCGTGTAGCAGAAAAAATCTAACTGCTTCGCTCATCAGTATAAAACGTGTCACTCCAGACAGAAATCCCGATTAAATTTCTTTCCTAAGAATGTCCTAATATTGTCAATTATTTAATTGAGTACTTGAATATTTAAAAAAAAATCTAAATAAAATTAGTGTTGGTATGTTTCAAAGTATCCAATCGTGAATCAGTAATTTCTCAATACTGTGGCGTTTGGCATGAGGCTTTGTAAATAGGGTAGATATACCCAAATCAACACATTATATTCATCTTTATTCAGAGGGTAGAGATTGATTGCATTAAGGAATTTTAAGCATGAATATCTTCTAACTACGTCCAGTCTAACCACCACCACTATATTCATTATACTTGGCTAGGATAACAGAATTAAGACGCATTGGATGCTTACTCGTAACATAGATGGGAATTGGTTACTTTTTGCGGTGAAATATTTTTTTAATATAACACGCAATGGTTAAATTTGAATTGTTAACAATACAATGTTGACTAACAGTTTACTTTCGTCATAATGCCATAGAGGAAATGCGGTAACGTGGTTAAAACGCACCGCAGTGGACACAGGCATGATATGTCCTGCCCGAAACATGACAAGGCTATCTTTGGAAGTACTCGTAAGTTTATGAAACTACCGCCAGTTTCAAGTATAGGTATAGGTCACAACCATCATCATCATCATCATCATCATCATATAGCTCTAGATCAAACAGTTTGTGACAAGGGGAGGGGGGCTAAAAACGATCGAAATTGTTGTGACGTACTTTATGAAGGTCCCCTCGTCTGTCATTAATGGTATAGATCTATACCAAAAAAAAATTTTTTCAAGTTCGCATTCTGCCCTCAGTAACTTTGCCATCATGATCCGATGCTCATAGAACAAATGTTCCATCACGAATGAGTACTATAGCTCTAGTTTTAATACATTAACGGATATACGCACCTTCTCCGTCCTTTGGTGACACGTTTTTCACACCGTTCTAATTATACGAGATTGATATCTCTTATGTTTGTATATTTATGGACATTTTCTTTTCGAGATGAACTCGTTCTAGTCCTACGGTTAAATGATTCGCCTATCAAAATCATAAAATAATGCACAAAATTACTTACTTTATAAATGGAGAAGTAGAACGGATCGATAGAACTATTATTATCTTAACACGTAGGTATGACCTAAAAGTACAATCATGACGAATAAATGACGTGACCTCAATCTGTCAAATCATAACAAAAACGTTGTGTGTGTATGTATAGTAAAGAGCAAAAAAAACAGGACACTTCGTAAAGTAAATACATATAAAAATGCAAGTATTATATTTGCCGTCAGTGTAGAATATAGTAGACACCAAAATCCGTCACACACAATAAAGCACTTTTCACAAAGCCTCGTGTGAAAAAGTCCCAGTTAACGAACCGTCTGCTAGCACTATGCAAAATGCAATTTTGCCAATTTTTAGACATCGTGGTCGTCGATCACTGGGTCGGGTTAACTGCCAGCTGACATGGAAATGCATCTTCCTGTACGCTTTTATGCATCAGCCAGCTCAGACGCGGCGGTAGATGGTTTTGTTTAGAAATAGAAACGATTTTTGTTTGGTATTACTTGTGTCCTAAAAACATAAAAACTGTCATAATATTTCAGACGACACTTGTCTCATCAAGCAACACGCAAAATCCCGCTTTAGATATTTTATGAATACTTTTATCTCATACAATCTCCTATTCCCAAAACCCACCCAAAACAGGCGAAATCTCCAACAAAAACTAGCACACAACCTAAATATTTAAATACGTTTACATACGTCTAAAATGAAGGCCTAACATAACCGCTTCCAGGCTAGCATGGCGTGACGAGGGTTCCGTCACGTGGCCGGCCCCTCATAATTTATGTGGCATGATTCGGACAATCGTAATTTCCTGAGACGCTTTTGACATAAAAAACGCCTAAGACTGCGTTATGATTGTGACTGTCCAAATAAATCATGTGGGATAAGAAAAGTCGAGAACGAAAGAGCATTTTGACATAGCACTGTTGGAAATGAGACAACATTTTTAATATTATTGTTACTAATATTCTTCTGTATTTAGTGCAATAACTGGTTTACGCCCGTAACTTTGACCCCGTTGCAGAACTTTCTATTCCGTGAGAATATTTGCAAAATTTTACCAAGACGGAACCTCTTGGATCAAGGACTTGCACTGGTCGTTGATGAACTAGTCAGTCAGTATTCTTTATTTGTTTATTTTCTCATACCTCAGACCCACCAACAAACTTCAAATGATAACATCACATACAATACGTAATAATTACAACTTCAGAATAGTGAACATCCAATTCCCAATTCGGTCGATTCAAACTAAGCATTGATTGGAGTACCCATTGTTCAAATATACTTGTGCAGTCAGTTACCTACAATCTTATTCGTAGAATGTAATAAACGCAAAAGGTGCATCCAAGTGTTCTCAATGCCATTAAAGTGCCCATTCCACTCGAGCGACAGCAGAGGACAATGGTCATTCACATAATGTCCGATAAATAAACTTGATAGTGTCTCTGTCACCTTCGGGGTGTCTCGCAGTAATGATTACGAGACCCTTCATTCTGGCACCTCCGGACAGTTAGTTATCGTGGTTATGTCATCAATCCAACTAAATAGTTTTCAAATTCAAATTCAAATTATTTATTCAGTAAAGGCCGCAATGGGAACTTTTACACATCATTTTTTAAACTACCAGCGCTTTCGGAAAGACCATTATTGCCAAGAAGAATGCGCCGCAAGAAACTTGGCAGAAAGTCATTTTTTCATAATAAAATAATTACAAGTAAAATACTTAAAAACTACAGTACTTCTACAATCAAAGAAAAAATTACAAAACATAAAATAGATAATTATAATACAGGGATGTATGGGGTCCCTTACTTACAAAACTAAACAATAACTATATCTACGTTCAGTGGAAGTGTTGTGGAATGCTTCCACCGTCATAAATTAAAAAATAAATAAATAATAATTTAGTTCTGAAATATACATTTCAGGTCAAGTAAACAAACATTAAGCTTTTGGATTCCGAAGGCAAGCTCACGTCTGCCGTCCCCAAAGTAAGCTCACACGCACTCATGTCATGCTCTGAAAGCAGAGCGGTACCGAGGGCATGGTATTGCTTCCGTTCCCATAAGCTCTATGGGATCGTCTTGGGAACTTCGACGTCGCGAGCCTGTGACTAGAAATTAAACTAAAAATATAAAAGTTTAAAATCCATAAGCTTACAATATACAGCCTTAAATATAGCAAGGGGATGTATAAAATAAAGTCCCTGAGTTAATAATAAAATTCCTAATCTAAATAATTCAGAGATGTATATAGTCTCTAAATGTCAAAGTAAACTAATTAAATTAATTAAATTATACAATCTTCAGAGGTCTACAAAGCCTCCAAGGTCAAAAATTAATAATTTTAATAAAATAAAGAAATAGAGACGTATAAGGTCTCAAAATGTCAAACTAATAAATATTTTTCAATTAAATTCTGCAACGCAACAGAACCAGAAACTAGACACGAAATGCGCCGGGACACTGCCAAGTCACACTTCACAACACTATACAATACAAATACACCGACGTACTCGTATATTTTATGGCTCAGATTGTAATTTAAATATGATGTGAATGTGTACTATATTATATATAATATGAATTTAAAATTCGTCGGGAAACCTGAAAATTATAAGAATTGGAAGAAAATACTAGGTATTAATCCATTTTCAAATGCATAATATACTTTTTACGATTTTCTGATTAAATGGAAAAATGGAACCCTATAGTTTTGCTAAATCTGTCTGTCTGTCCATGCCGTAGCTCAGTGACTTGTAGGTACTATCTAGAAAGCTGTAATTTGACTTAAGTATAAAATAAAGTAGTAGTCGATATTTTTTATGTACAGTCGAGGAAACTGAATCACGTACCAGGGTGGAGCCTTTGTGCTACTAATGTCGTGTTGAAATCCCATACAACCAAAAAATCATAGCGAAATTGGTTATTAATGTTCCAACCTGGAAGGTTACGCGATTCAGTTCCCTTGACCGTACCTTTGCGACACGTCAAGTGCAAATGATTTTTTCCTTTGGCTACCTCATAATAAGCTCAGTTTTTCGGATTAAATTACTGATGTGCCAGACGAAACTTTCGAAAATTGCGAAATTTTTCATATAGAAAAATTTCGAAAACTTCTCACAATTTTTATGGGGATTGAAACTTTCCGTTTCTTAAATTTAAAATTCCGTTATTTCTTTCAAAAATTTACAGAAATTCCGAGAACTTTTCAAAAATTTTAAACTTGCCAAAACTTGCGCATCTGTAGATTAAATTACGTTTATGCAATTATTATACGTATACTCGTTATATATTATACTAATTACGCAATATTATACGTATACTCGGATTAAAAAACATTTGAGCTATCGAGTTCCGAAAAGGTAGTGTTGCCTGCCACAGGTTGAGTGTTAATTCTCCTTGCCCTACGTAAACCCATCCTTGCTCGGGACAACTTGGGAGATCATGTGGTTTACTGAGACAGCTTGTCTTTACTGTAACTCTTTAATTAACTTACCAATAACCTACCTACCTACCTGTAACTACTTTCTTGTAGAACTAAAAAAACACAGAAGAAAAACTATATTATTAAATAAATTTACGGGACAATTTTCACACCAAGTGTACCCTTATTAGCTTTCAAAATGTAATTATTTTTACAACACAATTTATGAGTCTATTTAGTGACGCCGTACACTAAATGTACAAAAAAAAACAAACTGATTTTTTTTTGACATTTTTTTAATTTCGGAATCGAACTCCTAATTCTGAGTAGAAAAAACAATATTTTTTGCCAAAAAAAATAGGTAACCTTTTTTCTGAAAATACTCTTTAACTGAGGTGTTAAAAAAAAAATATATGATATATTATTCTGATTACCTTTACCTCTTTATACCCGGGTAGAAACAAAAATCAAGTCAGTCCGGAACAACAGATACAGAGAGTCGAATCATTAGGGGCGATTCGCTTCCTTAATACAACTTCTTGGAGCCGCAATCTCTTTATCTGCTTAATCTTACTGCACAAAATTTACTTGGAACTCCACAAATACATTTGAAACCCACGGCATCCGTCAGGGGGCGGTCGCCATCGCCCACCATCCCTCACAAACGTTACCATTTGTTTCCATTCCCTGGCAGCATCGGTGTAAATCGCCCATTCTTATTCGAAACGAGCCCCTTCCCGTTAGATGGACATTTGTATGGGCATGGCCTCCTTTTCGTAAAAATTTAGGCATTGTTCCTGCACTGTGAATGTTTTGTGAGCTTTTTCTCACAAACCGTCTGTATTCTAGCGCTCATTTTGGGATTGCACCATTATTTGCATTTCTACTCTTGCATTGTTTGCTTGAGTACTTGAATTCAGCTTAACAATGTTAACTTTGCCATGACCGAATTTGCAAACCCAGCTGGTAACAACCCTAATGAGATGGCTGTGACAAATGTTGTGGTAACCCCATTTTACCAAAGCAAATAAGCCTATTCCAATTGCTGAGAACTTTCAGGGATGAAGCAAATCCGCCCTTAAGTATTATCTTAATAAGCTTTTAGTAAATTTTGAAGACAAAACAAAGGATTCCCATGTCGGGGCAGATATTTGCATGAAAAAATACGAATGTTTGTTCTCGGGTCTTGGGTGTTTAATATGTATTAATATCTATGTAATTATATTTATCCGTTGCGTAGTACCCATAACACAATCTTTGCTAAGCTTACTTTGGGACTAGGTCAATTGGTGTGAATTGTCCGATATTTATTGTGTGATATTTATTTATTTTTTATTAAAAAAAAACCCGGAGAGTCTATATAGAGCATAACACTAAGTATAAAATAGACATGCGATATTTTTCATAATGCTAAGCTGTTAAGCTATGCTCAAGAGAATTTGATTTGTTTATTTTGTAAGAAAGATAAAAAATACGTCAAAAGGTCGGCATGGGTAGCATCTCAGAAGGCATTATCATTTTTCACTTCCACGCACGGTACATCCCCTTTTCCAATTAGTGCTCCAGTGAGTTATGGACCTGGAGCGGTACAATTTGTTTCCCACTTATTCCAAAATTCTTTGCTTTTAAATTTTTAAATATACTTTTTTCTCTGTATATCGATGTGATCCAGGCATAATATTTGTATAAAAATATCGATAGCACTACATTTGGTCGAACCTTCTTTTGTTCATACAAAAGCCGAGCTGAGTTTAGAAACCTCGATACAGCTACGCTTGAATTCGACTAAGTCTAACTAATCACTCAGACCATTGCAGTGGTCGTACAGCAGCTTTGACAGGTTGATCGTGTAACAATCATTGCATGTATTCCGGCTTTCAATATCTTATAAGATGGTCGAGCGAGTTCGTACCAATTTTATTTGATCTTTTACGGTAATTTTTATCACTATACATTAATTTCATTTTTTGCGATGCAATTTCAATCTGCAATTTCAGTTAAAAGGAAAGTTTTTCTACGTAATATAACCTGACCAAATGCCTACAGAAATACTTTGTCTTACTCCCGATTATTCTTTCATTACAAATCCTTACCTCCTTATTAATATTATAATGCTAAAATCACTTTTTTGGTCTCTCTGTTATCTCTTAACGGTTAAACCGTATTATATATTTGATACTTATATCTAGTTGGGCGTAAAATATATCCGGATATCATTCCCTAAGTGGATGGAAGTGGGAGTAGAACTTTGATGTTTTTGGAGTTGGAAAAGTGAAATTTAAATTTTGGCGTAAATATTGAAAACAAAGAATCGCATACAACAATTTTAGACGAGAAAGATCTGTGACAGTGGTCATGGCAACAAGTGCGTATTGCATGTATTTTATTTTCAAATGAAAAAAATAAGTACATTTGACAAACCGATTGCCCAAATGCGAATAACTGACTGCCCAAATGCCAAGACAGTTCTAAAAGGCCTAAAATTATAATTGCATTTGTGTTTTGAAGTTGCCTTAAATATATCGCCATAGACAAGAAGTAATAAGGACGAGTCAATGAAATTCCCATTTTCAAGGGACTTTATCTTCAGCCATGAACTATAATTAACCAAATCTTCAACGCTTGACATGCAAGTTAATAAGTATAACAGCTTAGAACTCTATTGCTAGTT